>NC_141940.1:69196889-69498322 GCF_057802395.1 Ceratotherium simum simum
AAAATGCCTACAGTGCAGGTGCCCCCTGGCTCAGGGCTCCACTCCTCCAGGGAGGGTTGTGTACCTTTGGGTTGCTCCCGGGTGGCTATGAGGTGCTGCGGCTTGTGATGGTGGCGTTTTTTTCTCTCCAGAAGGGAATTTCTGCCTCTTCCACCTCAATTAGGATTGTCATTTGTTGCAGGAGTTCCTCTTATCCAGTTTTTAGTTCTCTCTCAGGGGTAATTTTTCCACGAGTAGTTGTAAATTGGCTGTGTCCACATGAGGAGGTGAGTTCAGAGTCTGCTTATGCCACCATCTTGACTTCTCTCTCAAGAGCACAGATTCTGGAAGCACATTGTCTTGGTACAAATCCTGGGTCAGTCAATTATAACATTCTAGGCACTGTGATAAACACTTCATGCATTATGTCATTTATTTTTAAAAAATCTATTGAGGTAAGAATTTTTATTATCCAAATGTTACAGATGCAGCAATTGAGGCTTAAGAAGATTAAATTCACAGAGAAGTCCCTGACTTCTGGGAGATGAGTGTTCAGAAGGGAGGTAGAATAAAAGGATAATTTGAGTCAGACTACAGAAATTAGGGAAACCTTAACAGCAGAGGTCTTGATTGAACTGTGATGCAAAAGATGGATAGAAGTTTACAAAATAGACAAAACTTAGAATTTATTTTTGTACATGTTAAGGATAAATGAGATACCTTTGGAGTATTCTGATTGTGCTATCTAGGGTATAGGTGAGTATACTGGAACTCAATAGAGAGGTCTGGGTTAGAGACACTGATTTTGGTGTCATCAGTATGCAGGTGTGCGTGAGATTATCCAGGGGCATGATAGTGAATATCTATATCCATGGTTCTTAAGAGAGGGGTGTAATGAGTGACAGAAATATATCATGAGATTTTTCAAACTATGCACATCTGCTTCTCACTCTGTTCTTACTCTTATTTGCTTCTCTCAGTGGGTGAATATGATAACTCTACTTCTTCACCCATGCCTCTCACTGCAGTTTATCAGAATTGTATGGGAGTACTAGTGGGAGTGTGTAGTTTGAAAAGTAATTAGATAATTCTTGTTCAATATCTCTTCCTCTCAACCTTATATAATACAGGCATGAGATTTTTGAACTATAAAATCTAAATTGGACTTCCAATTTTAGAAGGACTTTCAGATATGACTAAGGCATACCACGTACTACATTACATACTGCATATGTTGTTAGAACTAATTCGAATTAGGTTCTGGCTGCAAGTGCCAGAAAATACAAAATAAAAGTAGCTTAAATAAAATAGAAGATTCTTGTTTTTCCCAAGCAAAACAATCCACAGGAAAGCAGTCCAGGACTGGTATGGTGATTCCTTAGTCATCAGTGACTCAGATTCCTTCTATATTGTTGTTCCACCAGCCTAAACACATGGCTTCCATCACACAATCCAAGATGGCTGCTTAAAATTCATTCATTATGTTCACGTTCCATCTCCCAAGAAGGGGGAAAAGACGAATCAGGGTATGCCTTCTATCTTTAAGGATATCTCTACAAAAACATGGTTCAATGCCCACACTTAGATATAAAGAAACCTGAGAAATGTAGTTTTTATTCTGGATAGCAATGTGCCTAACTTAAAAATTAGAGATTCTCTATTACTAAGGAAAAAGGGGTGAATGGATATTGGGCAATAATTAGCAATCTCTGACAAAATTACTATCATCTACATTTTTATGGATAATTCTCCATTCTAGTTGTTCCCCTTAAATTATTCCTTCCAGCACTAGACTCAAATGGCAGAAGCATGTCATCAAAGGAAATAAACTCAGGTCAGAAACTCTAAGCACATTGCGTTTTTGGTTGAAAATATATTTCATATGCTTAGTTTCCCCTGTCATTTCTTCTGAGATTCTTTTTTGGACCTCATCAAATATATATATGCATAAGCAATGGCCTAGGCTCAAGAAGACCTGTTTTTTTTACTTGTTCTTCTAATTATCTGTGTAACCTTAGGCAAGTGAACTATTTTGAGCCTCATATTTCTCACATACAAAATTGGAGTTTTGTCTTGTGCCCTGCTTATTTCAATCCACTTCATGGATGTTGTGAAGATTAAATGAGATAATGAATGCAAAAGTACTCTTTGAACTATAGAGTCCAAATGTAATGATATTAGAATAAGTACTCTTATAGTGGCTGTAAAAAAGTACCCTATTTGTTTAGTTCACAAAACCTCCTGCATCAGTAGGAATATAGAGCTATATGTTACACAAGAAGTACCTTCAAATGAAATAAAGTCACCTTCATTTTGCAATTATTCCTAGCATCTTCAAGCAACCCAGGGCAAAGTGGTCATCTAAGTGAAATTTCCTGGTGCAGGATGGCCCTAACAACCGCATCTCTGCCATTAGCAATATTGCTTATGGGTCTTGGCATTCTCACTTAGTGCAGATGGACTGTCTAGGTGACAGTTTGGATTTGAAATATTTATAACTAAATCATAACATCACCTGAAAAATCACAGGAAATTTGTTGAAGTTGGCCACTGCAATTCCCTCTAATTTATCAAATACACAAATAGACATGGATTGCTATTGACAAAACGCTTTGCAATTCAAGGTTTCTTAAACCATCATATTTTGTATACAATTAGGGGATAGTTTCAAAAATATGCCATTACACTTGCCATGTTATGTCTTAACGGTGGGAAATGCAGTCATCTGTAATAAACAGTCTTCAGCTCAGCCTTTTGGCACAGAGTGCTATTCACATGACAATATCCTTTTGGCCCTGTGGATGCTGGTGACCTAGCACATCTTCATTAGTCTGGACTGGAAATGTATTGAATAGGTGTTTGCTCTGCAGATTTTCATCTGTCTCGTTACAATCTGCTTCATTGATTTCATCAGCCGTCAAAATATAAGCTTTGGGCTCAAATTTCAAAATTGTTGAAATTTGTATTTATATTTTCAATATGCCATGTGTACTCAAGATGTCATATGACTGTTTGCTTTTGCTCAACTCAGGTCAATCTTTGCCTGAATAATGTATTCTAGCCTATTAAAACTGCAAGTTGGTTGTTTCAGTTAATTTTTTATTTTTTTAGGAAGATTAGCCCTGAGCTAACATCTGTTGCCAATCTTTCTCCTTTTTTCCTTTTTTCTCCCCAAAGTCCCAGTAGATAGTTGTATGTCACAGTTGTCCATCCTTGTAGTTGCTCTATGTGGGATGCCAGCTAAGCATGGTTTGATGAGCGGTGCTTAAGTCCGCGCCCGGGATCCCAACCGGCAAACCCCAGGCCGCGGAATCTGAGTGTGTGAACTTAACCGCTCCACCACCAGGCCGGCCCCCTCAGTTAATTTTAATATTATAAGACTAGCTCTTTGACCTACTTCACACTAGGTTCAAACATTAAGAGGTGCTTTATCTTAATAGGTAATGCTTGCTAATTACAGAAATGCCCTGACAACTGAACCACGGACTAACACAGATTATTCTACTACGGATTTTATTCAAAGTATGGATTTACTTCATTTCTATCAGTTACTCTACCTTCCCCAAAATGCAAGGCTTTACAGGTAAATATTCTATTGAAGAATACATCTGGAGCCAAGAGCCTGAAGACTTCTACTTTCTCCTCTGTTTCCCTTGCATTTGAAAGCTCTCTTCCTTAAAAAGCCATAATGATGAAGGTGGATACTAATAGAAAGAATGTCAAGCCTTCTCCACCATCCAATCTCTAAAGGAACAGAAGATCCAGATCCTTTTGATGCAGTGGTTGCGCATTGTTAAACTTGGTCCAATTAAATTACTCTAGCCCAGAACTATATAGCTGGTGTTTAAAATTTATGTCTGATGATTCCAAATCCCACATTCTTTCGACTAAAGTATGGCCTAAACTCTAAGACTACTGGAAGAAAAAGAGGAAAGAGAGAGAACGAGGTGGAGATGGAAAGGGAGGGAGAGAGAGAGAATCAATCAGACCACGAGGATTCCACATTATTCACGCAGACTTAGTAAATGAACATTTTCAATAAGAGCAAAATGGTATGTTGCAATTTCAATGTAACCTTTATATTATTGAAAAACTATAGTCTCACTGGAGTTTAAACATTATACATATTTATTTCTTTTAATGGAGTTTTCTCTCAAATGTTTTTAAATTACTCTTCTTAAAGCCTTATTGTATCTTACTGAAATTCTTATATATTTTTTAAGGCACTCATTGCTACTACTGGTTGGATTTTGCACTGTAAATATAACTTAATTATTCTATTTTTCAATTTATGCCATATATTTGTATGAGGCAAGAAGTGAAAAAAAAAAAGAATCTTGTTTTTATTTCTTGATGAACAGATATATGTGATATAGATAGGTAATGTTAAATCTAAGCTCATTGCTTACATGACCAACCAATCCCTTTCCAAAAAGAGAAAGTTTAAGGAGAGAAAGAGATGCTTTTAAGAATCTGAGGGGAATTTGAACCAGGAGTTAAACCTGGGTTCTGGCCTAGTTGTTTGCTAGCACGTCACTTCAGATAAATCATATAACCTCTCTGATCTCTAGTTTCTTCATATTTGTTTTTAGTTTCCTACCTCAGACGGTTATTTGTAAATTTATTATGGGCACATATGAGCACGCTTTAAAAACTACAAAGTATCTTACAAGGAAAAGTAAAGTAATATTACTATTGAGGTTAGAGGTGAGAAAGTAAAAAATTAGCTTGGACTAAGAAAATAAAAACCTGCACTGCCATTCATCATGCTGGCATAACAGACACGGATAAATCCCAGCTGAAAAGTTAACAGGAAACAATGATTTCTCCCAAGGATACACTGCAGCTGAAATGTTGCATAACAACGCCTTCCTTGAGTGACTACTGCTTTCTTATTCACTGAGAACTTCATGCTCTAAAATCATAGACTATCAGCAATTTTGCTGTTTGAAATTATATCATAAAGAATAAAACATTCAGCTCTTGCCTGGAGAATCTAAGTTGCTTTGACCCAGAGACACAGCTTTGAAATACAAACCAAGTGCAGAGACTCAGATAAGAAGTTTTTGGACAAAATACTACACATCTATCTTACCTTTGTAGTTTCCAAGTAAACAGAACTGTTGGTCAATTTTTGCATTCCAGGATCTGATGTTGACCCCTTTACATACAACCCTACTTTGCTTTGAGGGTAACAAGATATGGCTTTGTTTAAATTTAACTTAAATTTCAATTAAACTTCTTCTTTCTCCCAAATCCTATAATAATTCCATCTTATCCTTTGTTTGGAGAGGTGCTCCATGATTCTCCTGACGTACAATCTCCCTCATTGCAATGGTTCGATAATCTTAACTTTGTCAGACTACAGGTTTGTCCCTGGTTGTCTTGTGCTGATGGGGCTAAGGCAGAGGGAAAACAGATGATGATACAAGTCGAGAAACAAATGACCCTGTAGGTAGAATAAATGACTGCTTTCATCCTCAAGATCACCTTATAGTCCAAGATGTAGTCCAAGATGAAGCTTTAGTCATCTCATTCTTGTTGCAGGCCATAAAAAGAAGGAAAGACAGAGGGCAGAAGAGGAGTAGAAGGGACCCCAGCAGATGAATTAGCTTCCTTTAAGATCTTTCCTATAAGATCCACAAAACAAACTTCAGATTACATCCTACTAGACAGAACTTAGTCATATGGCTAAATCTAAATGAAAGAGAGGTTAGCAAATATAGTCTTTTAACCCAAACATCAATATGTTCAGCTAGTATTTGGAGTTCTTTTTTTTTTTTTTTTTTTTTTTTTGTGAGGAGATCAGCCCTGTGCTAACATCTGCCAATCCTCCTCTTTTTTTGCTGAGGAAGACTGGCCCTGGGCTAACATCTGTGCCCATCTTCCTCTACTTTATATGGGACGCCGCCACAGCATGGTTTGCCAAGCAGTGTGTCGGTGCGCGCCCGGGATCAGAACCTGCGAACCCCGGGCTGCTGCAGTGGAGCATGCGCACTTAACCGCTTGCACCACTGGGCTGGCCCCTGGAGTTCTTTTATTAAAACGAAGGGGAGAATGGATGTTGGGTGGGCAACTAGCAGTCTCAGCCACATGCAGGACCACTGTACATAGTTGTGCAGGTTTATGCAGTGCATGACTCCATTAACATAAACTAAAATGTGAATGGCATTCTCTGGAGTTAGTTGCTCAATGTGGTGGCCTCAGCTACAGAGCAGTATAGATACAACTTGAAAGCCATATAAATGAGAAGGAAGTGAAAGGAGAAGAGGAATAAATGAGAGATATTGCCGAGATTTTAAGCCAGAATGATGGAAAAAATTGTTATGACCAAAAAAAAAAAAAAAACGGGAATACAGAAGGACACACAGGTTAGGGAAGAGAGGAGAGTAATATGATTGGTTTGAGATAGCATATATACAAGTCAAAGGCTTCATGTGCTGCAGGCAATAAAAAGTGGAATATGACTATGAATCTTAATCATAGTCATATTCCACTCATAGTCATATTCCACTTTATAAAGGTGATCTCATATACCTAGTGTTAGACTGCAAATTCCTGTAGAAAAGTAGGCATTTGTCCAGTGGATCTTTTTCATGAGTTGGCTTCTTAACTCTTTTTTCCATTGTGGAAAAGCCTTCAAAATGTAATATTATTTGGACCATCATTTTTCTTTTCTGACATATCCCTGTCTGGATGGATAGAATGACATTGGAAAAATTTTGGATCTTACTTCAACCTGATTGTTCAGTGTCTCAATTGTGATCCCAGTGTATTGGAATTATGCCTGATACATAGTAGGTACTTTATTCACTCATCTATTCAAAAATATTAAGATCCTACTATATGCTAGCCAGACATTGATCTAGGTGCTAGACACACAATAGCAAACAAAACAGACAATGTTCCTGCCCCCCAGGGTGGTGGTGGAGGGGACAGTGATGAGTTATAATGAAAAATACCACAAGGTAAGGGGATAGAGAATGCCAAGGGAGGTGTTATTTTAAATAAAGAGGTCAGGTAAGACCTCTCTATTAAGGTGATATTTGAGTAGATATCTTTGAGAAGTGAATGAGTATCATATGGATATCTGTGGGAAAAGCTTTCCAGGCAGAGGGAATATCAAGTCTAAAGGCCCTGAGGCTGAAGGTAGGAACAGGAGAGTAATGAGACATAGATGAAGGTGGCAGAGATCTTGAAGAGAATGATTACTCTCTAAGTCATGGTAAAGACACTATGGAAAGGTGTTTAGTAAAAGAATGAACAAACAAACGAATGAACAAAAGATAAAGTGAACTCCAGGATCAGATAAAATATTTCAAACGTGTTTGAATAAATTATAACTTTGCTGGTAATGACATTGCTAGAACATTTCCTTGAAGAAAAAAAAAACATTTTCTTTTATTATGTACATAATTCATTTTTTTATTGCAGTCACACTGGTTTATAACATTGTATAAATTTCAGGTGTACATCATTATACTTCTATTTCTGCATAGATTACATCATGTTCACCACCCAAATACTAATTACAATCCATCACCACACACATGTGCCTAATCATCCCTTTCACCCTCCTCCCTCCCCTCTTCGCCTCTGGTAACCACCAATCCAATCTCTGTCTCTATGTTTTTGTTGTTGTTTTTATCTTCTACTTATGAGTGAGATCATACGTTATTTGACCTTCTCCCTCTGAATTATTTCGCTTAGCATAATACCCTCAATGTCCATCCATGTTGTCACAAATGGCTGGATTTCATCATTTCTTATGGCTGAGTAGTATTCCATTGTGTATATATACCACATCTTTATCCATTCGTCCCTTGATGGGCACTTATGTTGCTTCCAGGTTTCGGCTATTGTGAATAATGCTGCAATGAATACAGAGGTGCATGTATATTTACGAATTGGTGTTTTCATGTTCTTTGGATAAATACCCAGCAGTGGAATAGCTGGATCGTATGGTAGTTCTATCCTTAATCCAAATAATTCTACAATGATTCTAGATGTTAATCCATTCTCTCTCTTACACTGTGCTGGACTAATTTAGAATAAACTTAAGAGTACCAAGTTTCAGAGCTGAGGTCTAAGTCCATTCTGTGTGAATCTGTAAGGTTTATTGTGTGGCATATAACTTCCCTACCTAAAGGCTGAACCAAACTGTCACTTCTATGATTTGCTCATTAAACCTAGAGCAGGTTTAATGTCCTAAACCTATTGCAGGTTATAAGGAAATGAACAGCCTCTCTGTGCCCAGAATAGGTGGATTTCTTTTCATCTAAAAATAAATAATGCACAGATTATATTGTCTAAATGAAAAACACAATAGTATGACATGTTTTTATTCCAACACAATACATTTTAATCACTTAAAGGAAGTAATGAAGAGTCCAAAAGAGAAGCTTGTTATTTTAGACCATATTGACAGAGTGTCCAAGAACATGGATTCAAGAAGTCAACTGTACAGTTAGGAATTCACTGAGCACCAGTCACAGAATGGGAATCTCCTTCTAGAATTTGAGAAATGAATAAACTGAAATTAATGAATATGTGTGGGAGACACCAATAACTATTTACCTGCTGTGACAGAGACTGGCTAGGTAGTCAATAAAACCTTTTCTTCTTCATCTTCCTGGGCACACACCTAGATTAAATTTCCCACCCTCTTTTGCAATTTAGTGTCCGGGGACTGAGTTCTACTTGACAGACTATGAGTAGAAGATATGTATCAGTTCTAGGACAGGCCAATGAAAATCAATAAACAATCCTTCATGGGTTTCCACTTCCCTGGCAATGTCGTGGGCAGTAATGAGTAATTAAAAATTTCTTCTTTGTGGGTTCTGATTTCCATATTTTTAAACAATGAGCATAGATTTGCTTTTTAATCACAAAAAGGCACTAAAAGTTCTATCATATATTTCCTTAGCAAACTATATCAATGTCCTTGTATATATTTAAGTTTTGTCTTCCCCATTAGATTGTTAACATACATGGTGTGTAGCATCCACTCCATAAATATTTAAGTAAACGAAGGAATGCAAGAATCAGGTCAAAACAATCAATCCAGAATAAGTGCTTAATATTTACTCAATATAGCACATCATTTAATCTTCCTTAAGCAGTTTTCATTATATTACTAACCGGAAATTAAAATAAACTTCCAGTATCTTGCCACTACTAACTAAATTAAATCTAAAATCCTTAACCTGGGACTTAAGACCTCTTCAAGCCTGAATTTCGTAATGTGTAAAGTGGAGTTAATACCTACATGTTAGGGATAAGATGTATGTAGGGCATCTAGCTTAGTATCTAGGGCTCATTATTGGTGAACACAGTGTGAATCAAATACATATTTTCAATCTCATCTAATTCTTTTGTATACATATATCCTATTACTCATACTTCAGTCAACCTACACTAATCACTATTCCTTAAATATACTCTAAAGGACTATTTCCTGAGTCTCTGTCATTTGACTATACAGTCATAAATTGTTGCTATAATTAAATATCTGTTGAAAATATTATTTATGATTATTTATCATTATGATTATATAAGAAAATGTCCATTTTTTAGAGATGCACAACGAAATATATAAAAGTGAAATGATATGTTTGAGATTTGTTTTAAAATGCTTCAATAAAGAAAAAAGGAGGATAAATGAAGCAAATGTGTCAAAATCTTGATAACTATTTAATCTGGGTGACAGGTATATAGGGCTTCATTATACTATTATTTCTACTTTTGTGTATGATTAACATTTTTATAATTAAAAAACGATAATTTAAAATAAATGTACCATTGGTGAGAGTGAGCTTGGCAGTTATGCCTGTGTCATTAGAGTTCACGATCTCATCCAGGATTAAGAGGCAATAAACTTATTCCAATGGGTGGGGGGCAGAAGGGAGAAGTCCCTTGTTTATCTTCCCTAAACCAAAGGATGGCATGTAAGCCTTAGTGACTTTGGGGAAGAAAAATGACCTTAAGATTGACAAACATTTTAGAAGCCTTGTTAATTTTTAATAAAAAGCCAAGAACATGTACATTTTAAATTATTGTGATTTTGATTTTTAAACATCCAAATTTTCAGGATTGTGTGAGTTTGGCCAGATATACTTTAGTGTAAACAGAAAGGATGTCGTAAGAATCCTAAATCAAAGGTCTATCCTTCTCTAAGTTAAGGTATTTTTTATTTCCTTTATTCTATTTACAATGTAAAGACCAACCAATAATACATATTAGAGCTTCCAATGATTTATCTTGAAAAAACTTACATGAATTTCAGGAAGATAGAGTAAAGCCTCAAAAATAAAAAACAAGAAAAAAATAAAAAACACTTGAGGAAAATGTGTCAGCCAAATCTCAGTTCATAAGAAAGGTTAAGCAATTAAAACATAATTTTAAAACTAAAGAAAGATTACAGTGATATACTATAGTGATTATACTGTAATGCTTTTTATTTATTTATTTATTTTGTGAGGAAGATCAGCCCTGAGCTAACATCCATGCCAATCCTCCTCTTTTTGCTGAGGAAGACTGGCCCTGAGCTAACATCCGTGTGGATCTTCCTCCACTTTATGTGGGATGCCGCCACAGCATGGCCTGACAAGTGGTGCATCGGGGCGCGCCTGGGATCTGAACCCGGGCTGCCAGCAGCGGAGCGTGCACACTTAACCGCTAAGCCATGGGGCCGGCCCCACTGTAATGCTTTTTAAACAAGTCTCAGTTGCATATGCAACAAGGAAAGTCTTGCAGAGATAGAAGGAAAAAGAGAAACTGAAAATATTCTGAGGAGTTTAAACTACCTCAGTGCATCACTCCACAATAGAACGCTCTTACTTATGATTATTAAATACTTTGATTCCTCATCCAATTTGTCTCTACTCTAGCAAGAAGCTGAGTCTAGAGTAGGAATTTGGATTTTGGAAAAACAATGAGATTCATATCAAAAGATGTGGATCTGATCAATGGAATAGAATCGAAAGCCCAGAAATAAACCCACACATCTATGGACAGCTAATCTTTGACAAAGGAGCCAAGAACATACAATGGGGAAAAGAAAGTCTCTTCAACAAATGGTGTTGGGAAAACTGGATAGCCACATGCAAAAAAATGAAAGTAGACCCTTACCTTACACCATACACACAAATGAACTCTAAATGGATTAAAGACTTGAATGTAAGACCTGAAACTATGAAACTGCTAAAAGAAAACAGAGGCAGTACGCTCTTCGACATCGGTCTTAGCAACATATTTTCAAGCACCATGTCTGACAGAGCAAGAGAAACAATAGAAAAAATAAACAAATGGGACTACATCAAACTAAAAAGCTTCTGTACAGCAAAGGAAACCATCAACAAAACAAAAAGACAACCTAACAATTGGGAGAAGATATCTGCAAACCATAAATCTGATAAGGGCTTAATCTCCAAAATATATAAAGAACTCATGCATCTCAACAACAAAAAAACTACCAACCCAATTAAAAAATGGGCAAAAGACCTGAACAGACATTTCTCCAAAGACGATATACAGATGGCCAACAGACACATGAAAAGATGTTCAAAATCACTAACTATCAGGGAAATGCAAATCAAAACTACAATGAGATATCATCTCATGCCCGTCAGAATGGCTATAATTAACAAGACAGGAAACAACATGTGTTGGAGAGGATGTGGAGAGAAGGGAACTCTCATACACTGCTGGTGGGAGTGCAAACTGGTGCAGCCACTATGGAAAACAGTATGGAGATTCCTCAAAAAATCAAGGATAGAACTACCATATGATCCAGCTATCCCACTGCTGGGTATTTATCCAAAGAACTTGAAAACACCAATGCGTTAAGATACATGCACCCCTGTGTTCACTGCAGCGTTATTCACAATAGCCAAGACTTGGAAGCAACCTAAGTGCCCATCGAGGGACGAATGGATAAAGAAGATGTGGTATATATACACAATGGAATACTACTCAGCCATAAGAAACGATGAAATTCAGGCATTTGTGACAACATGGATGGACATTGAGGGTATAATGCAAAGTGAAATAAGTCAGAGGGAGAAGATCAAATACCATATGATTTCCTTCATTAAGTAGTAGATAATAACAACAATAAACAAACACATAGAGACAGAGATTGGATTAGTGGTTACCAGAGGGGAAGGGGGGAGGGAAGGGGGGAGGGAGGAGGGTGAAAGGGATAATTCGGTACATGTGTGTGGTGATGGGTTGCAATTAGTATTTTGGTGGTGAACATGATGTAATCTATGCAGAAATAGAAGTAAAGTGATGTACACCTGAAATTTTTACAATGTTATAAACCAATGTTACTGCAATACACAAAAAATTAAAAAAAAAAAAAAGATGTGGATCTGAGTCATAACATCACCACTTATGTGACAGAGGGCAAATTATTTTATGACTTAATCTCTGTTTTTCAACTTATAAAATGTAGTAGATAATAACAACAACAAACAAACACATAGAGACAGAGATTGGATTGGTGGTTACCAAAGGGGAACGGCGGAGGTAGGAGGGCGAAAGGGATAATTAGGCACATGTGTGTGGTGATGCATTGTAATTAGTATTTGGGTGGTGAACATGAGAACATGATGTAATCCATGCAGAAACAGAAGTATAATGATGTACACCTGAAATTTATACAATGTTATAAACCAATGTTACCATAATAAACAAAAATAAATAAATTAATTAATAATAAAATGAAAACATAAATACTGACTTCAACAAAGTGCAATTTATGTTGAGGAATTCACAGAAATCCTGAGTAAAGAAGGGAAAATTTAAAGCTAGCCAGTCATATATATGGCTATCATGTGAGAGCAGTATAATTCAGGAGACGAACAGCGTGTTGACGTTTGTAACATTTCCATAATTCTAAGATAAAAACATGTAGGTATGGAGAAATGATCATTCACATAACATACATATATGTATTAATTTTGAATGATCAGTTAAGATATTGACTATTTACCTGAATAAAGAATATATGAGAGCAACTGTGGTGTACCAATGTGGGGTAGTGAGAATTGCCCATGCTGAGCGCAAGCAAAACAAGTTGCATTATCTGTAGAAAATTTAAAAACAGTAATAAAACCAACAAAAACCTGGTCTGCTTTAATTATCACCATGCTCTGGTAATTTTAAACAATGTCAGTGATAAAATACACCTCTCCAGAAAATTCCTGTCTTGGTGTAAGGTCTAATCAATTGATAAAGTTACTGTTGAGTTTTATTAATTCATATGTAAGCTTCAAATGAGCACATATTCATTAATAAGCATTGTATTGTACATAGAAGCAAATTTAGAGAACTCCCACTTATACCAATGGCACCTGACACACAAACTCAGCTACAGGAGTTCCTTTGGAGAGCAAGTTCAAAATGGTTTAGAATCATTGAAGCTTACTTTAGGTGCAATTCACGTCTCCAATAATCTGGTACAATATATCCTTGTTTAAACTATAGTTTCAAAATAAATAATGACAGTGCAATGAATGTCCCTACTTTTGGAGCAGGGCTCAGTATGCTTTCTTTATTACTTTCCTATTGCTGCTGTAACAAATTACCACAAACTTAGTGGCTTAAAACTAAAATGGTTGCAGTTTTCCTTTCTGTAAATACAAAAATTAGTCTGTGCCCTTTCCCTGCCTCCAAAAGATGTCATAGAGATAAGTAACTGGAACAGTACCATATTCTGAATAAATCATACATGTTTACATACTATGTTAAGCCTGGCCTGATATCATCTCCCAAATAATTCAGAGCAAGGGCTCATATCTCAACCTTCCTGGCTTCTAATTACAATGCTACCACATACTGATAGGATCCCCCTTCTTCCAGTTCCCAATAGCATGTTCCTTACTTCCTTTTGAGCTCTCACAAGCAGCATCCTTAAAGTCCATATTTCCACTGACGGTTTGTTCAAGGCAATTTAGGCTTTCTCTATCATGTTCCTCAAAATTCTTCCAGCCTCCACTCGCTGCCTGATTCCAAAGCCACTCCCACATTTTAGGTACTTGTTTTAGCAGCACTCCACCTCCAATACCCAAGTCTGTAATAGTTTTCTACTACTCAGTAACAAATTACCACATTATTAGTGGCTTAAGACAACACCCATTATTATCTCACAGTCCTATGGGTTAGGAGTCCAAATAGGGCATAACTGGGTCCTCTGCACAGGGTCTCACAAGGCCAAAATCACAGTATCACCCAGGACTGCAATTTCATCTGAGGTTTCAGGCCTTTTCCAAGCTCACCTGTTGTTGGCAGAATTCAGTTCCTTCTAACTGTAGGAGTGAAAGTCCCATCTTCTTGCTGGCTGCCAGCATGGGAGCACCCTCAGCTCCCAAAGGCTACTCTCAGGTCCTTGCTACATGGCCCCTTCTCTCCCAACATGGCTGTTTACTTCTTCAAAGCCAACAGGAAAACATCTGCTGCTGCTTCTTGTCTCGTTTAAGGATTCATCTGATTAGGCCAGACCCACCCAGGATAATCTCCCTTTTGATTAACTCAAAATCAAATGGTTAGTAACTTAAACATGGGAATGAAATCCCCTCATATTCACAAGTCTTTACCACACTAACAGGAGGGAATTATACAAAGCGTGTACACTAGGAGTGGGAATCTTGGGGCCATCTTAAGAACTCTGTCCATTCTTTCCCCTTTAACCTTGGATGCTGCCATGGATTCCTGGCCTTACAGTGTAGTACAGTGCATCTGTGTTCTTATTCTCCTCCCTTTCCTCAGTTTTTATCCCCTAGTCCTTGGACAGATGTCTTGTGCTTTAATGCAGTCTGACTTTCAATGGTATGTTTCTTATTCTCTGTAAAATCAGAGAGAAGTAATTAAGCCAGTTTTCTTGCTGGTGAGTAATCTGGAAAAGGCCACCAGAGGCACAGTTGTATGTGGCCAGTAATCTTTATTCTTCCCCAGTCCCTCTAGCAATGTGTATGGACACATATTTGCAGATATTTAAGAATGTATGAACTAGAGAAAATTAATACAGTAAAGGAAGTTCTTAATTTAAAAAGGTCTTCCTAGTATGAAGTATTTAACACTCTCCTATCCCTTTAAATATATATTTTTATAAAAAGAAAACTCTAACAAATGTTTTAAATATTTTTAAGAATTGGCCAAAGAGAATTCATAGAGAAACCTAGGTGCTTTGTGCACAATTGTTGCTGCTAGCTGTGTGCATCTCTAGTTCAGCTCTTGCCTAGGGGACAATTCATCAATTAAGTTTCATTTTTATTTTTCTCCTATGTCCACTGGGAAAAAAAACTCATTTCCCTCCTTTTCTCTGCTAAATTCTTTCTTGCATGATCCTGCTGTAGTTATACTTTTAAGAGTACTTACTGTATGCACTATAAACATTGTAGCTTCCTCTAGTTTTAGCAATCAAGGTCAGTATGTCTATGGGGATATGCACAAACTTTTATACATATGTGAAGATAACTGAAACATGCACTCTTAAAAGTCATTAGATGAGAAAGAACACCCCCCCCCCCGCAACCATATAAAATCAATTGGTCTATTTTTGTAGTCTGACAAAATATCATTTAAAAATATGTTCATTTTGTGTTAATGTATAAACGTATGCTATTGTCCATAGCATTAAAAAATGGAAGCCACCCTACTAGGCTTTATAGTTAATTATTAATTTCTGCTAGCTTTCAGGTGATAGCTTGGCTACCAGAAGAGAAGCAGGTACTGAAGCAGGTCTAGTCTCTGGCTCCTCAGATGTAAACTGGGCTGCATTCACTAGTCTGACAGGTTCAGGCTGCTGCTATTATCCCCATAGAGCATTTATCAAATCTTTTGCCAGATATATCAAAGAAAATCAGAAAGCTATAGTCACTCAAATGCCAAGAGTCAACTCTTATGTAACGATTTCTAATCCCAAAACCATGTACAACTTAACAGGTTTGAGGGAACTTCACTACAGGAAACAGTGAGAAGCATTAAGAAACAGGCATAAATCATTTTATATAAGACATGGTGAAGAGATTATATACCTGCAAAAAAATCTGAAGTGTGAAATAATTTTAAATACCTTTTAAAAGTCAATCACAGATATATAGTCATGAAAAGCAGAAGAAATTTATTTACAAAATTTCTTACTCAACCAGTGGGGAGAGCCAAGAAACTATATATCAAGAAACAATCAACTAAGACCCCACTAAGCCTTTAAGCCAGTTCATACAAGAGAACAACCAGAGCAGCTTCTGATTATTAGGCTAGAAAGACATCCTTCTGCATGTCCTTCAATTGCACAAGGACACACATTTAACCATAGGGGGTCTATGCAAGTAGCATCATGGAACTTGTAGGGTCAGTTGAGTCAAAGCTTCTACAGTGCTGTTCCCTGTCTACCTTACATAGCTGTTTCACCACTTTCGCTGATTTCTTTGTTGGCTTCTTTCTCTTTTTCTTCTACACTGTCAGATCCTTTCTCTCCTCCATTATCGGCTCCTTTCTCTTCTTCTTTGTCCTGAACACTGGTGTAAACCGCTTTGTTATAGCCTTCCCGATTTCGAGCAATTTCAATGGCAAAAAACTGTATCCTGGGAGCTGAAAGGTGCACAGAATTGATTATTGTCCTAGTCACAGCTACTTCTCTAAACCCACTAGAAATCTATTGACAAAGCTGAACTAACATGCAGAGCATTCCAGTATAGTCATAAGCTTCAGAGATGTGGAATTCTAATCCTATATTAAATGAGGCTGAAAATACTTAACTATGTTATCTCACAATTATTCAAGAAACAGTAACATGATCTTTAAAGATATAACAAATAAGATGATCCCCAAACTATCCATGTCACTGATTCATCAGTAAAACCACATCCCTCACTCTCCCTATACAGAAACAATTCCAGAGGCAAGAAACTCACCAAAGATGGTGTTTTCCTCAGTGTAACCCTGAGAACAATCCAGTCGCAGCAAAGTACCATAGTTGAAGTCTTCTACAATCCCGTCAAACTTCAAGCAGAATGGCCTCCACTTCTATAAAGGCAAAAAAGATGCCTTAGCTGACAAATGCAGGAGGCCGGTGAAGTCAGGCCAGGAGAGGGGCTTCCACTTTTCCAGTAAGGAAAATAACCATAATAAAAGAGACTAGGATTGAGCTGATTGCTAGTGTCACTAGCAGCGAGTTTTTGTGCTATCTATTATATCCTTAGACTAGTATTTACCAACATAAATGATACTTTAACCTGACAAAATACTTAAATCCTTGGCTACAGAATTAAAATATGATTTCTTGAAAAAATTCTGTTTTGTTTTTAAGTTATTGGCTAGCTCAGCCCAAAATGGTTATTCATCCCCACTGACACACAAAGGAGACAAAGAAGGCAGGAATTTGGCCCAAAGTCACAAAGTTAAATTTTAGGAAAAAAGTCCATTCAGTAGAGGCAATTTTCCAAAGATCAGTAACAGACTGCTAAGAGTTAAAAGTTTACATTTCTTCATAAGCCAAGGGCCTACCCTCAGGGAAAAATTTTTCCCAACTATAAGAGTTTTAGTGCTCTGTAAAAGTACAAGATAATCAAATAAGCAACGCGAAACACAAGTTTTCCAATTATGTACTGCCTGTGATAATGTGAACTTAAGTCTAGAGAATCCAAACACCTCCCTGTACTTTATTTACCAATCCTCCACCCAAGCCTTCTGGCTAAACTACTCACATAAGTCAATTTATTCCTGCTCCCCTCAAAGGGCTGGGTGGGTAGGGATGAAATGTCCAAATCAAAAAGGAGAAAAAATAGATTTAATGAACACGAAAAATCCATAAACCAGAAAAACATTCATTTTGTAACTTACTTCTTAGTTGATTATAACTACATAAAAGCCCTGGTTCTTTATGTATTTTCCTTAAAACAAACCAAAAATAAAGAGTTTAATTGTATAAAAATGTATTCACAATCAATAATTGTTGGTCAGATGCTAGGCAATATTTAAGAGAAAGAATTCTTACCTCTTTAGCCGATTCTGATTTGAGCTCTTCTGGGTCCAATACATCTATCCTGAGTTTCTCAAAATTTTCCCGAAACTCAGAATAGATTTGGTCATCCACTCTGGTGAGTTTCAGGAACTGTGGGTCAACTGATGAAATCAGCTGCCAGACAATAAGACAACATACAGATGCTAGTCTCTAATTTACTACACTTCTATCCTCCCTTCTCTAGAAAACCCTTATGGTTCTCAGGGTAGAAGAGGTCGTTAGGAAGTATAGACAGCCTAGGTCCCAGATGAAATCATGATATAGTTTTAAAGGGCCGTAATATACTACAGTTCCTTCCACCGATTTAAACCCCTTCTGGTCCAACTACTGCCTGGCTATTGCCCTCTGTGTACTGTTCATTCAGTCAACAAACATCTATTAAGTGCCTACTATGGGCCAGGCACCCTTTTGCCAGTTAGCAACAGAACACTGGGAAAAGAAGCATAACTCCTCATTGTCAAAACAAGATTCGCTTCCATCCCCCGCCCCCCCCACCCCTCGTTCTCTCTGGGTAAGATCTTACAGTAATAAAAATTACCTCCAAAACACAACTGTTTAACTTGCTCAGAATACTGATTAGCAGAGCACCTTACACTACAATTATATGTTTAATTCTGCTTAATATTGAAGACAGACAATTTACCTTGTAGTAGACTTCGGCATGCTGCATTGCTCTCATGGCCCAAGCCATCTCAATATCAGGCTGCAAAGGAGTGAAGAATGCCAGGTCAGCAATCTCCCAATCCTGATACTAGAGAACAAATTAAGGAAGTCTGTGGATGTCCAGTTAATGCTCAAGAGGGGTACCAAACTTGGTGTTACCGTCAAAGGATAAAAACTGGACTAATGGGTTTGGACAATATGATAATTATTTTGTCCTTATGACAACCAAAAGAAGCTACAGTCTAATAAACAGAGTGGGCCACTGGCTATCTTTTCCCAGCAGCTAGTGAAAGTGTGGGAGAGTACATAAAGCAGTAGATAAATTGCCTTCTCAGGACTAAGTTAAATCATTGTAAAACTGAAATAATATACCCACATACACCAAGTTGTTTAGAGGACAAAATGAGATAATGGAAATAAAATTACTTTTCACTTTTAAGAGAGTAGCATATTGTAATCATCGTTTGTTTTTATCAGATAGCTAATTCTCCATCCTATAACACTTAGAAATGAATCAATTCCATCAAGTAGGCTAGGTTATAAATAAGCTTTACCAAGCACCCACCACGTGTTCCATTGGAATCTCCCACTCCAACTAGACAGATCTATTTCACTGACCCCAGAAAAAGCCATTTGCATTTGTACCTCCATGCCTTACACCATGCCCTTTTCCTGACTGCCAATCCATGTCCTCCGTCCACCTACACTTTGAGAATCCAGTTCGAGATCCACTTCCTCAGTGAAGTCTTCCTCTATTGTCTTGGTTCTTAGGGGATTTCTTCATCAACTAAAACCCTTTGGATCTTAAGTCCTGATCCACTCATCTACCATACATCATTCTCATTTGATTTGTTATTACTATTCTCATGTCCCTGTGTCTTGTATCTCAAAATACATCATGTGCTTTCTCCTTAAGGATCTAAACCAGACACATCATAAGCCAGTGCAACTTTACTGCACAATGGAATCACTCGGGGAAGTTTAAAAAATACTGATTCCCCACTCTCGCCTTCCAGATATTCTGATTTAATTGGTATAGATTACGACCTAGACATCCGGATATTTAAAACCTTCCCAGGTGATTTTAAAGTGCAGCAAAGTTTGGAAACTACTTCCATTGGCATTGTTCCTGCGATTGTGGACCAAAAAGATTAGAATGAATTGAAAGGCGCAGTTTCTGGCGGACGTGGAGAGGGTCTACATAAGATATCAGGATAGGGGGTTACAATTTCGTGACAGGCCCTGCAGACATCCCAGGCTAACTGGGTGAGTGGGAGCTGTGGACGAGTCATACTCACATCGTTGCTGTAAGATTCGGCTGGGAGAGAAAGAGCATGTGCCACTGACACCAGCTCCCCGGAAACCTGGGAAGGGGAAAAAAGGGAGGGAGGGAGAGTTCAAGGCTTGACCCGGCTCGGTTTCCCCACTCACCCGACCCCAGAGCAGCGTCTCACCAGCTCCTCAGTTCCACTAGTCGCCTCCATGTTGCAGCCCACAAAGTGTGACTCCCCTTTCCCGGAAATGACTTTTCGTGCGCGCCTTCCGCAGTCGGTTGGAAAGAGAGGGTCTGGCAAGAGTGGCTCTCCTTCAGCTGCGCCTGCGCGCACCGTCCCCCGCCTCCAGGCGGTAGTCCTTGGCCCCGCCTCACTCGCCCTGCGCAGACGCAAAGGTGTTGCCTTGTTGCGTAGTCTGGGCAGCTTGAGGAATCTGAAGCCGTTGAATACTCAGTAATACTGGTGGTAATCATGGGAAAAGCATCAGTTAAAATAATGCAGCTTTCGCATCCCCACTGCACTGAGTGCCCAGCAGAGATTCGAATTTACACTCTCCATTTGTGTTCGCGGGCGCATACACACACATACACACACCTCCCAATACACCAAAGCAAGGAGTGAATCACAAACAGACATGTTGCTAGGCAGTGGAGCTAAAGCATGAAGAATGTAGTCCCTGCCTTAGAAGAACTATATACAGAAAGGGAGCAGATAAAGTGGTGATCACATCGTAGCATTGTATATGTACTAACACAAATAGGGGATACCTAAGCCACTCACAAAAGGCAATAGGCCAACTAGCCAAGCAGGCAAGGAAGGACACTCCGGGCAGAGGGAAATGCATATACATAATCATTCAAGAATGAAAGATCATGTTAACTTGCTGGAAATTTGAAAAACACAGCTGAAGCAAGAGGGTAGTCATCTATCATTTTGGGACAGAAGAGAGGCATTGCAGGCTAACTATTAGGAAGTTGAGACTTTACCCTAAAAGCAACGGTAAGCTACTGAAGGCCTTTAAGTAGACCAGCCTCAATGATCAAACTTAAGTTTTAAGAAGATCACTAAAACACAATGTGGAAGATAAATTTGAGGAAGGCAAAATTGGAGGCAGAGAGACCAACTGGAACGCTGGGTGATGAAAACCTAAGTCAAGGCACTGACAGTTGAGATGGATTTTGAGAATTAATAAGGGAAATAGAATCAATAGGACTTTTTGACTAGTGGATATGGAGGATAAAGAAGAATTAGGATTCCAGTATGACTCCCAGGTTTCAGAATAGGATTTGGGGATGAATGTCATTGAGCCAGAAAACACAGGAGGAGGGATGATAAGTTTAATTTGAGGAATTGAGTTTGGATCGATGACAATACATCCAGGGCATTATGGGAAGACAGAGGAGGGTTCTAAGCTATCCTTGGGGCATGGTGGAATCTGCACAACTCCTATAGTAAACACACCTTAGGCTAAGGTTGGAAGCTTCTGATGCATCAAGTTCTGAGGAAAATCCTGGGAATTCTGATTTAATATTATTCACGAGTAAGGTAGGGAAATAATCATTCTGTTAACTGCTGAGTCTGTCGCATGGGACTCACACGGGACTCAGATTGTCCCATACCAGTCAGAGTGTGTGTGTGTGCGGGTGTGTGTGTCTTGGCGTAGCGTGTGTGTGTGTGTGCCTCTGAGTGAGTATATGTTTAAGAGAGAAGACACCTCCTCAGGCCCACCAGGGGCAGTTCAAGTGGTCTGAAATCAGGCCAGGTTTAAAATCGCCTCCTCCTTGGAAATTACCAACCTTACTCTCCTGTTCAGTCTCAGGGCCATGATGGTTTACGGTTAAAGTATGTCATCTTTTATTTTGGAGGCACCTCAGTTTTATTATCTGTTTATTGAGCTAGAATATTGAGCTCAATAATAAGTTTTTATTAGGCTGTTTTCTGAGCTCACTGAGCCTTGGTTTCCTCACTTCAAAAGTGGAGGTTATAGTCACCCTTGCCTCACTTGGTTGTTTTAATGATGGAGTTATATAATAAGTGAACAGTATGAGCTCTTAGCACAGGGCCTGGAACCTGGCAAATGCTCAGTAAATTCTAGATCATTCAGAACACCATGGACTTTCCAGACATAGCTCAGACTGAGGCTCTGAGATTATTTTCTGCAAAGATTCCTTTGTTCCACATCTGCTAAAGGAGAGGGAGGCCTGGGGCACGTGAAGAGGAAAAATAGGCATAAGTTAGCCCTGTACTTGTGGGTCCAGCTGCAACTTCCTGCTGCTGTGGTGAGCTAGGGCTGTCACATTGGTTGGGCATAGACCCCAGTCATGCCTGTCTTGCTGCAGTGTGTCATAACCTTTCCTCAAGGGGAGCTCTAAACGCTCCACTAAGCAAGCACAATACCAGGATGTTATAGCCAAGACTTTGGGCTGTAGAGGCAGAAGCCCTGGGTTTCAAGAAGAAAAATGAACTGAGCTCGTGGTTGGTCTCTCTATACAGTCACTCTTCTCTCCTTCTCTTCTTTCCTTTGTCTTTATTTACCCTCTCTCTCTCTACTCTCCCTCTCTTCCTTCTTTCTTGTTTTGCTTTCTTATAATCACAGAGCAATTTTTCAAAGAAACGTAAAACAGCTTTTTATGTTACTAACACTTGATAATCCAAGCCCCATCTCTAAATTTTCTCAGCTAGAAATGTGGCAAAGTTTTTGTCTCAGTTGTGCTTTTTTTTTTTTTCCCTAACTGATCAGAACAATTTGGTCATTTAGGACTTGGATCAATTCTTCACTCAGAGCCTTCTAAAGCCTTCCCCACACCCATATTTCAGATCTCCTTTGTCATTCCATTCCATCCTTGGGTGAGGATATGGAATTGTATGTCAGAATGTGCCATCAAGCCTGTCCCCTGCATGAGCCTGGTGATAACCTTGGCAGCCACGACACCCTGGTTGGGGCTGCTGAGTATGTTGATGCAGAGTTCACTGGGAGTTATGGGCAGGGATGAGACTTGGTGATGAGCCTGTTCTGATTCAGCCACATCTACAGGAGAGTTCAGGGCTCTGGACCCAGGTATTGCCAGTAGATTTCTCTGAGGGTGACTTCTGTCGTTCTTGGTGACACAGGGGCATCCTTTGTTCTGGCTCACCAGTTGCACTGATCACCTGCCGGGAGAGGGGGCCGTTTGGGCTGTGCTGAGTGACTTGCACTGCTTCATCACTCTTAGAGAAACAACACGTCCGGTCTTTACTCTCAGCCCCTCACTGGATTCACATTTGATCCCATGGGAGCTGGGCCAGGAGACAAACCTGACTAAGGGATATAGTCTTATCTTCAGAATCACCACTCCCCTCGAACAGCCGCAGTGCTGTTAGTGAGCCAAGCTGGGCTTCCTGGCTCTTTCTTCCTTAGGATGTAATTTCTTGGTATTCTTTTCAGTCCCTAAATCAAATAGTCCTCGGATAGGAAAGAAATGGTATCTCACTGTGACTAGAATTTTGTATTGCCTGACTAATTTTGAGGTTAAGCATCTTTTTCCATGAAGGATGGGGTATGTGGGAGGGGGGCAGGGGGGCCATTTCTGCAGGTCACCACACATGCTCAATGATGCCTGGAATGCAGCCAGGGACACCATTTAATCTCATGGTAGTAGGATACATGCTACATTATCTTACTCCCATAGGAAAGAGATACTGGGAAGTAAATTAAGAACTAAGAGTGACTATACATTGGTTGTGGAATTATGGGTGATTTTTTATTCATTCTGGTAACTTTCGGCTACTTTCCAAGTTTTCTCTGGTGAAGACGTCAAGTCCATACGGTGGCTTAAATACAAGAACAAGATCTGGATTGAAGGGCTGGCAGTGCTGGTCAGAGAAGCCTGAGTGACCTGGCTCTGGAGGTGTTGCCTGAGGCCACCCCCTGAGGTAAAAGGAAGCAAGAGAGAGAAACCTTCTGGGCCTTGACCCTGAAACATCAGGTAATAATTCATGACCCTCAAACTATTTGTGCCCCATTGGCTTCCCTGTGCACCTCCAAACTGATGAAATCTCATATCATGGATACCAGGGGCCTGGATTTCCAAGGATTCACTCGTTAGAATGTTTTGGCCTGACCAGGGCATTTTCCAGGTGGTTCTGGGGGTCAGTCCTCTAGGCAGGGTCATTCTAGGTAGAGAAGGCTTGGAGATGCCACAGTGCCATTGTAAGTCTAGCCTCTCTTGTATTTCATACTCCACTTCACCATCCTGGGTTAGCAGTGCAGGCTGTGGGAGATAATCCAGGTAGGGTGGGGACAGTCATACTGGCTAGTCTGGAGGAGGGAGCCTTAGAAGTTCAGTGGATTCACATGGGTAGGGAAAACCAGAGATAGATGGCCACAAGGATGATGATTGTTGTTTTCTAGAAAGGCTCCAGTAAACAGGCTCACAGTTTCTTTTTCTGGCAGGCAATATGGATGCACTAGGATGGAAGGTAGTCCTATCACCATTGGTCCATCAACAATCTAACGGTCTCAGCGGTGGCTGGTGATTGTATTTCTTCTCAGAGGGTGAACTGTAGAACAAGAATTTAGCATTGATCAGACAGGCACACCAGCGATGCTATTGGCAGAAAGTATAGCAGTATACATAGTATTTGTGGATATGATTGACAGATAAGCTTTATTCAAAGGTTGGCATGCACAAGGGGTAAGCTGACTCAGAGAGCCATCATATCTTGCCATCAAAAGCTGGGTTAAAAAAAAGAAAATCTCTGGCTGTGGTCATGTATCATGTGGCTCAAAAACTCCAGAAACAAACAGAAGATTTTATTAAAAGTATAAGCTGTTTCCAGCTTGACTAGGGCAGAGTGAGTGAAGGGGAGTGAGAAGGGGGATAGTGTAGGAGAGGAAGCCAGAGAGTTAGCCAGGAACTAAATCCAGTAGGGTCTTCACAGGCCCATAACTGGGCTTTTACTCTGAGTGAGATCAGGAGCCATTAGAGGGGTTTGAGCTGAGGAATTACACAGCTTATGAAATACAAAAGAGAATCAAAGTTTTAAAAACCATATTGAGTGAGGAAATCAAGGCCAAATTAAAATGAGGAAGTCTAATCAGATGATTGATTTGAACACAAAGTGCATGCCATAGAGTTCTATACATTTACTGCCAGTTGGCCACAGATGTGGATCTAAGTTTTCTAGCTGCCAAAATGGAAAGAGGGAAAGGTGATCACTGGCAGGAGTCACAGTATCCCTGAGATCAAACCTGACTAACTGCACAGAAGGAGCAACCATGCTTTTCCCTGAGATGAGTTGCTCCCATGAGTCATCCGAAGGAGGTTACTGTGTAATGAGTGAACTTCCTCTTCAACATTGTCCTAACACTAGATACAACGACGACATTCCTGGCGATATTTTTTACAACACTCTCAGTGTGAACACCGTTAAGCGAAAGTAGTTTGTTTCCTTACCCTCACCACCACCACCACATTGTGAACAATGTTCATTTATTTATGGGTGTCTTAATGTGTTTTCTTTGTTTGTCTGTTTTGCTGTTTGGTGTGCTATTTATTGTCTGTTTTTGTTCCTTAGGGTTAATACCTTTTGTCTGTTATAGGTGTTAGAAATATTTCACTTTGTCTTGGGATTTTGTCAATGACGGAACAACAATAAGGGGAAATTGAGAGAAACATAATTTTGTGGGGGACATTAACATCTCCCTCGTATTCCTCACTGGATCAAAAAAAAAAAATAAAGATGAAGGATGTTGGTAATATATCTTTACTCATTCAACAAATATTTGTTGAGCACCTACTACATGCCAGTCACTATTGGAATAAATTAGTGAACAACTGTACACACGTACTAAACTACAACAACAACAACAACAAAAACCCTGGCTTTGAAGAGCTTGCCTTGTAGAGGGCAGGGACAAGCAAACAATCATAATAAGGAAATAAATTACATAATGTGTTGAAAGAACAAAATGCATTCAAGAAAGAACAAAATAAGACCGGGTAAATGAGAATTGTGTGTGTGTGTGAAGGGGGTGGGGTGGGGGCATTTGAAATAAGATGTTTAGGAGTAAGCCATATTGAAAGGTGACATTTAATCAAAGACATGAAAGAGATGACGGAGGTAGCCATGCAGACATCTGGAGAAAGAATGTTCCAGGCTGAAAGAACAGATGGTGCCAAGGCCCTTACTTTAGGAGCAGTAAGGAGGTCACTGTAGCCAAAGGGGAATGAGAAAGGAGGAGAGTACTAGGAGATAAGGTAAGAGAGGTAACTAGTGGCCAAATCACATATGGCCTTATAGGCAATTATAAGGACTCTTAATTTACCCTGAATGCAACAAAAGCTGTTGGTTTTGAGCAGAGGCATTACATGATCTGATTACATGTTTTAATAGCATTATTCTGGCTGCTGGATTGATTATCAGTGGGGCGGTTTGGTGCGGAGGCTGGGGAGGATGAAGCAGGGAACAAAGTCAGGAAACAATTCCAATAACCTAGGGGAAAAACTGATGGTGGCTTGGAACGGGATGGTAGCAGTGGAGGTGGTGAGAAGTGGCCACATTCTGGACATATTTTGTAGAAAGAGCTCACAGGATTTCCTGACAGGTTGAAAATGAGGGGTGAGTAACAGAGCAGAGTGAAGGATCACTCTCAAGTCCATGGCACAAACAACTGGAAGGACCGAGTTGCCATTACCCTGCAATGGGAAATACTGCAGGTGAAGAAGGTTTATAGGGGAAGATGGGGGAGTTCAATTTTGGACTTGTTAATTCAGGTTGACTCGCATGCAATTTTCTCAGTGAATTAGAAAGGGAGGTCATCAGCTAAGAGTAAGGATGGGAGGGCCGGCCCCATGGCTTAGCTAAGTTAAGTGCACGCGCTCCGCTACTGGTGGCCCGGGTTCGGATCCCGGGTGCGCACCGACGCACCGCTTCTCCGGCCATGCTGAGGCCGCGTCCCACATACAGCAACTAGGAGGATGTGCAACTATGACGTGCAACTATCTACTGGCGCTTTGGGGGTAAAAAAAAAATTTAAAGAGTAAGGATGGGAGAGGCAGTGTTGGAGGTCAGAAGAGAGAAAATAAGTTGTGAAATAGAAGGGTGGGCAGGAATGGGGGCATGAGAGAAATGAGTAGTTTGGGGATTTGGACTAAAAAGCTAGTGGAAAAATGTTTTAGTTTAAATGGAGACACTGGGTGTGCCAAGATCTGACAATGTTCATTCTTTACGATCCAGTCAGAAAACCATAGCTTTTGCCGGCGTTCCAACCTGTGAATACAGGTTTGCTCTTGCTGGAGAGGGTGGCATGGATAGGTCTGAGTGAGGCTATAAGTTATCTGTGTTTACTCTTACTTCTTCAGTCATGCTGAAGAAGCACAGATAGGCCTAAGACATGATAGCATAGAACACAATTCACCTGGACTTCTGGTTTTTTTTAAACTGCACTTTGAGTGTTGCTTATAGAGAAAGAGCTCACATAATTAGGCAATTTGGCCCAAATCGGAAAGTGAGAGACAGGTCGGAAAGGGCATTCAGAGGATGAAAAAGGAAACAAGTAAGCCCCACCATCTTATACCCAATGGAAGATAAGTAAGGGCTGGCTTATGAACAAGTTTCAAAGTGCTGCTGGCCTGCTTGGTCCACACTGCTGTATGGATATTTACAGCTCCTGCAAAGCACTTCATTCAAGACCCCAATGCCAGTATTGAGGACTAAGACCCCATGCTATATCTAGAAGAGGGAAGACATCTCTAAGTGTCGCCAGTGTAAGCATGTCAGAGAGTGGGAACTTATATCCTTTCCCTAAACTGGAACTTCCTCTAAAGCGGACAAACACAGAAATTCTCGTGTGTGTGTGTGTAGTGTAGCAAGTGCTGCAAAGGCTGCATATGTATGTATATTTGTGTGTTTGTCTATATACATATACATGTATATCTGTGTGTATACATACACATATACATATATATTTATCTAAATATGTATGGATTTTTCTTCCACAAGGGGCCTCCCTCAAATCTTCTTACCTATGGGCTCGCTGATAGCAAATGAGATGCAGAGGAGGGTGGAAGTACTGACTGAAATAAACTTAAACTTGGGCCTGTAAGCAAACTCCACACACAGTGTATCAAACAAACGAAAACTCAAGGGAGGCGATAAGGCCATTTGATTCACTGTCTACCCGATTTCCCAAGGAATTAGAAGTTGTGGCTGCAAAGTAGCCTGGAAAAGTGCCTCCCCACTCCCCCTCCACCACCAACCTAAACTGAAGCTAGGTACCTGGGTCCACAGGTGGAGGGACAGCCTTCCCCACTCATTCCCCAGTGGGTAGGAGATTATATCTAGGATCACATTACTACTGTTCAGTCTACCCTCTGCCTCTATGTAGTACACCAGGCAATGTCTTCCTTTGTTCCAGCACCAGATGGAGATACTCTGCCTCCCTTTTACCGGAATTCCATTTGCCAGGGAGGCTGGACATTCCACAGCAGTTCTGAGTCCTCCCCTTAGAGCTCCTGGCATCACACAGAGAATTACATAGATGCTTCTGTCTGTCTGCACTACTGTGAGCTACAGCAGTGGCCAACCTGAGTTTCCTATAGTTTCCCTCTTCCTTGAGCTTCATACGGCACCATCACCATTCCCATCAGCACTCCAGAGATCCATGTAAAAGCAAAAGCAAAAGATCCATCGCGATTCATTAGCCACTCAACCTCAGTGAGGATAATTTTAATGCCTGATAATTAGTGGGATGTATCCTGGTGGTGGTGGTTACAAGAGCTATCATTTGGGATACTGGTTGCCCCATATACTCTACAGAGGCCTTCAAGTGTTAAAACCTACGAAATTAAAATTTTAGAAACACTTTGGCCAGGAGGGCTGGGGATTTAAGGAGCAGCATCTCACACTCCTGTACTGTGTGGCTCAAAATAAGAATATGCTGCAGGTATACCACCTCCTCTTGCTGTACATGTTACTCGTCACCTTCTCCATGAAGTTCAGAAAGATAAAAAGGGCCATGGAGACGCCCGGGCATCCTCTCCATTCAACAAAGCCCCCTGCCCCCACCCCAGTCACTGGTCAGATACAATCTGTTTTCTCCTTTCCTTCATTTGCCATAAATGTAAGGAACACACCCCAAACATCTTACGTAGTGAACAGGTAGCTTCCTGGCAAGCAGTCCTATATGTCAAAGAAACCAGCAGTATGTGCTCTTTAATAGTAGTTTAGTCATCGAGCACATATGATATTTTATGAATACAAATTTTTAGGCCACACACTCACACACACACATACCACATTTGGAGAGGCACATCGACCTTATTAATCGGTAGTTTGGTAATATGGTCACCCAGGTAAGTCATTCAGATCAAAGCAATATCCTCCAATATTTCAAAAAATTGTTTTAAGTTATTTAAGGTGATCATATGCTGCTCCTCCCCTTGGTCATTTAGCACATCTCATTCAGGCAGAAAATACTCGGAGATTGTCCCTCAGCTCTCCTTCCACTCAAGAAAGAGAGCCTCCAAGTGAAATCTGTTCAGACTCAGCATTTCTGGAATGGTGCTCAGGAGGAGGGAATGGGGTCTGAGACCTGATTTCTTTCTTCACCACTGTTATGTTCAGGCAAGTATCTGAAAAAGATAAACAGAGTGAGGGCAATTTATAATTCTATAGCCTGTCAGCTCTCAGAAACTGGGACTTTACTGAAGAGGCTAAAACTGCATCTAATCAATAGCTCAGCTCACCTAAGACACACAGAAGTGCAGTATAGCATAGAGCCTTGATACTCAAAGTATGGTCCATGGACCAGCCCACGAATCAAACTCTGCGTGTGATTTGTGAGCACACTGAAGTTTGAAAAGTTTGCCTCTAGTGGTTGGTTAAGAGCTGGAGCATTGACTAAAGCAGTGGTTCTCAAACTTGAGTGTGCATCAGAATCACCTGGAAGGTGTTTTAAACCACAGATGGCTGGGCCCCGACCCCAGAGTTTTTGATTCAGTAGGTCTGGGGCAGGGCCCGAGGACTTGCATTTCTAACAAGTTCCCAGGTGATGCTGATGCTGTTGTTCTGGGGACCACACTTTCCGAAAAACCTGGACTAGAGACAGAGCTGGATTGAAACCATGGCTGTATTTGTTTAATCTCAGGTAAGTCACTTAAACTAAGCCTTAGTTTCCTCATGTAAAATGGAAATAGAGTACCAGTGTTCCCATGTTACTGTGAAGATTAAATCAGGGAATATGGAGAAGGCCCTTAGCACAGGGTCTGGCACATGGTAAACCCTGAATGGATGTAGGCAATTATTATTTATTTATTAATTATTATTATTATGGATCAAAATAGACCATGGCAGACATTTCATCCTCTAACTTCCCTTTTTCCCTGTCTCTAGAGGGAATTCTGTCTCCAAAATAATGTAGTTAAATTATACGCAGAGTATGGGTAATCCTAAATCTCAGTACTCAGAACATAGAGGAGGAATCCTGTCATGGCCTGTACTGGGAGAAAAGGCAGGTGCTGATCGTAGAAAGAACTGAAGATCATAGTCACCTGCAACTCACCATCCAACACACCAGGGCAAAGACTTGCTGCTACCCTGGCCTAAACCAGCAGGTGTCCTCGATATTCCCACTCAACACAAGTCGGTAGGTGCATCTAACAGGAAATCAGGGACTCTTTTCAGTATCTATCTTACACTACAGCAACCAGTCCCACCCTCTCCTCCCCTCCCCCCCCCCCCAGCTTGGCCCATTCACTTTGCTTTGTCTATTTACAGTTCTTTTGCCTCAGATCCAATTTTCTCAGGTGGAGGCCCTCAGGATATTAGTATGGACACTCTGGATCTCATTTCTGAAGGCCTATTTTTCTAATTTCCCTTCACTGTGCACCTCACACCTACAAAAGGAGAACCACAACTAGCGATGGGTCTGTAGCTCTTCAACTCCCCTCTTTCCTCCGGACCCAGGATACTGAGGAGAGCCTATTGCTGTCTACCACAGAATATGCATTCATTCTTTCAATTTGTGATGCTGTTGTCAACATGGTTTCACCTTCATGCTGAACCACAGGATTCCTTAAAATATCACAGTCATGGTCACTTGCGCCAAGTCTACGAAGCCTCCAAAACTATGTAGGACCTACTGTACCACGGGCCCATTCCAAACTCTTATCTGGAATTAAAATTCCACTGGCATTCCATTGATAGTACTGCAGCTCTGTGACATACTCCTCCATTACAGCGAAGCAAAGCCCCATAGTGACCTAATCTGGAAGGATAAAATCCTAGGACGCACAGAAAAAGGAGACCAGAAGGGAGGGCAGGCCACAAAGAAGAAGGGAACCAGGCTTCCCACCCTCTGTACTTTTTGGAGTTCAGTGGAAATAGGCCTTTAACCTAAGTGCTCAAAGCCCTAACCTACCAGCTTTTGTTGTCCATGCTCTAGTGCCAGCACTTCCTGGTCCTGACCCACTAAGCCCTTCTATCAGAATTTTCTATTCTGATGCTAGTTTTGAGAGTTTAAGAGCTACTGCAGGGAATGAAGCAGCAAACATATCTATATTTTGTGTTAACCTAAGCCTCTGTATTAATAAGGCATGAAACAATGTAAAACCGGGAAGAAGCTTTTATCCTTATCCATGTCATCAAAGCCATACAGGGCCACTCCTAATGTCCTCAATTGTCATTTCCTTGAGGGAGCCGAATCTGACCACCCAGTGAAAATGAGTACACGTCCACCGCATTTCTTTCTGTCATATCACCCCATTTTATTTTGTCAGGTATCACTATCCGAAATTAACTCGGTGATTTATTTTCTGTCTCCACCCACTAGAAGGGATGGTCCCTGAGAACAGGGCCCTTGTGTTCTTAAGTGTCTTGGGTCCCCAGGGTCTAAAACTGTGTCTGGTACATAATGGGTGCTCAATGACTATTTGTTTTATGAATGAACGGATGTATGGATGGCTGGATGGCTGACGCCCTTAAAAGGGGTTCCAAGGCTAGTTGGCTTTCTCTTTCTCCCACTCAAGCACCCAGGCCCCGACCCACAAAGGAAAGGAACAGCAGAAACTTCCCGCCAAACAGCTGGAAGGCACAGAAGACAGAGCTGGCTTGGGAATTCCGTACAGCACTAATGCGTATGTCAAGACAGGCCTGAGCGTGTCCATCTCCGCATTACTCCTCGAGACGACTCTTACAATGGGTCCGAGGACTAACGTCTTCCTCCTCGCTCTCAATCTTCCCAGTAATGTCCGCCACTACGGAGAACACAAGAAACGGTCCACAAAATAAACTCAGGCCACGGGTACGAAAGACCCGAGTGAACTCCGTACAACCCTGAGGCAAACAGCCACACTTCCCATCAGCCCTAGCGCTCCCGCCCCAGAACGACCGCGCTTTAACAGCGGAACTTCCTGCTACTGTTGCTATGGCTTCGGGGCGGGGCTTCAAGAGACCGCCCTCCCGCCTCTTAATTGCAAATCGGCTTCCGTGGCACCCCACCCGCTGCGTCGTGGGCTCCTGGCTCGAGCTGCCGTGGCTTTCCCCTTCGCATTTATCTTGCTCAGGTCCCTCAGTGGACTACTTCGAGTCTAAGAGCAGAGACTAGGCCGCAAAGGAACGTCCTCCCGGACCTTCTTCGTCGCTCAGTGAAATTGTGGCCGTTTGGTGGCAGCATGACTCCACAAATGCGCGCAACTCCGCTCTTCCCCCGCCCTTTGTGTTTGGAAAAAAAAGCGCTCCTCAGAATCCAAACAAAAATCCCTTCTCCACAGAGGCCAGACTGTTTCAGGGCGGCCTTGTAGCTCCCGCTTCTTTTCTTAAATCTCTGTGCCAATCTGATGGACAGAAGAGTGACAGTAAAATATTTTTAATGTGAGTTTCTTTGCTTACTAGCCTGCTTATAAACTTTCTCGCATAAGCCTTTTTCCTAGCTATTGTGCCAAGTCTCCGGTAGGAGCTTATTTTAACTTACTTTTATTTTGTGCCTGAAATGAATCTCAAGATGCTGAGTGTATAAATGTTGAGATCTCAGAAAATATAAATAAGAAGGTAAATATTACCCCCACTCCACCACTCAGAAACCATCACTAGTATTTTTGTGTGTTGCCTTTATAACTGGTAGCATTTTTATGTAGTATTTTCCCATTCATTAAAAGCTGTTCACAAACCACCTTTGGAAGAGTTTCATCTCATTCTGCATTATCAAGCTCATACTGTATAGACCATTTTGTACGCTCATATTTTTAAAAAGTCTCCAAAAACAAATGCTTTCAGCTTTCTCCTCTTTTCTCATTATTTCCTTAGGGAAAAATTCCTACAAGTGTAACACAGCTTTTTTTCTTCTTTAATGTTGGACAGGACTTCCCATACCGTTGACAAGACTGAGTATTATTTGAATTTGTTCTTGGAATAATTTATTCAGAGAATAACGTAGGAAAATAAACATATGTGGTTGTTGGGAGGAAAAACTTCTCTTCAATAGATTTAGGTTTATAAGGTCTTGGGTCCTGTGAACTAACTGACCTTAAGTAGATTGACAAAAGAAAAAAATTACTAAGCATGGGGAAGTACCCTATAGATAGAGTAGCTTGGAGTCAAAGTGTATAAAGAGGCTTAACAGAGGGGTAGTGTTTAGGGCTTCAAAGTCACAAAGATTCTCTCATTGACCAAACTCTACTCGGGCTCCCCTCAACTTTTTGTCTATTGAGCCTAACTTTTGGACTTTCATCTTGGTCTCTGCATTGCTGAATTTTAGCAAAAATCCTGCTAAGTCAGTTTAACCAGAACGCCCCACCCTTGATATCTGATCACCCTCTATATCTCATTGGATTCTTTAGCTCCCACCATGCCCCAGGTAATATCTGATTACCCTGGCTTGCCTTCAGCAAAAATCCTGTTAGATGGATTTTGCCAGAATCCCATTTAACCTTAGATGTCTAAGTTCTTGGCCTTCCTTAGCAAGAATTCTGTTAGGCCAGTTTAGCAAGCATCTTCCTACCCTCATTGTCTCCTCTTAGTAATTTTCCATCTGCTGACCCCCTAACTCTACTTATTAGCTATAAATCCTCAGCTGTCTTTGCCATATTCGGAGTTGAGCTCAATCTCTCTTCTCTAATGCAATAGAATTGACCCCTATTGGGAAAGTCTTGAAAAAAGTCTTCCTTACTGATTTAACTAGTGTTGGAACAATTTGTCTTTAACACTATGAAGAGATCGATAACCCATCAATCTTGTATAGTGATTATTTCATAGTGAAAACATCTGAGCTACAGAAGATGCAGAAAGAAATCCCATATGAACTTCCCTTATCAGACTAGAACAGAGTTTAGGAGACTTCACTGCCACAATTCTTCCCTACCTCCCAAACTCTGGGTAGGTTTCTAGTCAGAGAGGCACTGCCCTGGGCACCAGGAGGTTCCAAAAAAAATTGCGTAAACAAGCCTCATAAGAATCTTTAAGGAAAAAATTATTCGGGGCCGGCCCCGTGGCTTGATGGTTAACTGCGCGCGCTCTGCTACTGGCGGCCCGGGTTCGGATCCCGGGCGCGCACCGACGCACCGCTTCTCCAGACATGGTGAGGCCGCATCCCACGTACAGCAACTAGAAGGATGTGCAACTATGACATACAACTATCTGCTGGGGCTTTGGAGAAAAAAAGGAGGAGGATTGGCAGTGGATGTTAGCTCAGAGCCAGTCTTCCTCAGCAAAAAGAGGAGGATTAGCATGGATGTTAGCTCAGGGCTGATCTTCCTCACAAAAAAAAAAAAAGAAAGAAAAAATTATTCAATGACACTTGCAAATACATTTTAAGGAACACTTTGTTCAAGTGGGGACTGTCACAATAGGTAACAGGACAACTGGAATTTTGCAGTGGGGTAGAGAGATTGGGTTCAACTCAGAATCTAACAGGATTTTTGCTGAAGGCAGGCCAGGGTAATCAGATATTACCTGGGGCATGGTGGGAGCTAAAGAACCCAATGAGATATAGAGGGTGATCAGATATCAAGGGTGGGGCGTTCTGGTTAAACTGACTTAGCAGGATTTTTGCTAAAATTCAGCAATGCAGAGACCAAGATGAAAGTCCAAAAGTTAGGCTCAATAGACAAAAAGTTGAGGGGAGCCCGAGTAGAGTTTGGTCAATGAGAGAATCTTTGTGACTTTGAAGCCCTAAACACTACCCCTCTGTTAAGCCTCTTTATACACTTTGACTCCAAGCTACTCTATCTATAGGGTACTTCCCCATGCTTAGTAATTTTTTTCTTTTGTCAATCTACTTAAGGTCAGTTAGTTCACAGGACCCAAGACCTTATAAACCTAAATCTATTGAAGAGAAGTTTTTCCTCCCAACAACCACATATGTTTATTTTCCTACGTTATTCTCTGAATAAATTATTCCAAGAACAAATTCAAATAATACTCAGTCTTGTCAACGGTATGGGAAGTCCTGTCCAACATTAAAGAAGAAAAAAAGCTGTGTTACACTTGTAGGAATTTTTCCCTAAGGAAATAATGAGAAAAGAGGAGAAAGCTGAAAGCATTTGTTTTTGGAGACTTTTTAAAAAATATGAGCGTACAAAATGGTCTATACAGTATGAGCTTGATAATGCAGAATGAGATGAAACTCTTCCAAAGGTGGTTTGTGAACAGCTTTTAATGAATGGGAAAATACTACATAAAAAATGCTACCAGTTATAAAAGGCAACACACAAAAATACTAGTGATGGTTTCTGAGTGGTGGAGTGGGGGTAATATTTACCTTCTTATTTATATTTTCTGAGTTCTCAACATTTATACACTCAGCATCTTGAGATTCATTTAAGGAACAAAAAAAAAGAAAGTTAAAATAAGCCCTACCGGAGACTTGGCACAATAGCTAGGAAAAAAGGCTTATGCGAGAAAGTTTATAAGCAGGCTAGTAAGCAAAGAAACTCACATTAAAAATATTTTTACTGTCACTCTTCTGTCCATCAGATTGGCACAGAGATTTAAGAAAAGAAGCGGGAGCTACAAGGCCGCCCTGAAACAGTCTGGCCTCTGTGGAGAAGGGATTTTTGTTTGGATTCTGAGGAGCGCTTTTTTTTCCAAACACAAAGGGCGGGGGAAGAGCGGAGTTGCGCGCATTTGTGGAGTCATGCTGCCACCAAACGGCCACAATTTCACTGAGCGACGAAGAAGGTCCGGGAGGACGTTCCCTTTGCGGCCTAGTCTCTGCTCTTAGACTCGAAGTAGTCCACTGAGGGACCTGAGCAAGATAAATGCGAAGGGGAAAGCCACGGCAGCTCGAGCCAGGAGCCCACGACGCAGCGGGTGGGGGGGTGCCACGGAAGCCGATTTGCAATTAAGAGGCGGGAGGGCGGTCTCTTGAAGCCCCGCCCCCGAAGCCATAGCAACAGTAGCAGGAAGTTCCCGCTGTTAAAGCGCGGTCGTTCTGGGGCGGGAGCGCTAGGGCTGATGGGAAGTGTGGCTGTTTGCCTCAGGGTTGTACGGAGTTCACTCGGGTCTTTCGTACCCGTGGCCTGAGTTTATTTTGTGGACCGTTTCTTGTGTTCTCCGTAGTGGCGGACATTACTGGGAAGATTGAGAGCGAGGAGGAAGACGTTAGTCCTCGGACCCATTGTAAGAGTCGTCTCGAGGAGTAATGCGGAGATGGACACGCTCAGGCCTGTCTTGACATACGCATTAGTGCTGTACGGAATTCCCAAGCCAGCTCTGTCTTCTGTGCCTTCCAGCTGTTTGGCGGGAAGTTTCTGCTGTTCCTTTCCTTTGTGGGTCGGGGCCTGGGTGCTTGAGTGGGAGAAAGAGAAAGCCAACTAGCCTTGGAACCCCTTTTAAGGGCGTCAGCCATCCAGCCATCCATACATCCGTTCATTCATAAAACAAATAGTCATTGAGCACCCATTATGTACCAGACACAGTTTTAGACCCTGGGGACCCAAGACACTTAAGAACACAAGGGCCCTGTTCTCAGGGACCATCCCTTCTAGTGGGTGGAGACAGAAAATAAATCACCGAGTTAATTTCGGATAGTGATACCTGACAAAATAAAATGGGGTGATATGACAGAAAGAAATGCGGTGGACGTGTACTCATTTTCACTGGGTGGTCAGATTCGGCTCCCTCAAGGAAATGACAATTGAGGACATTAGGAGTGGCCCTGTATGGCTTTGATGACATGGATAAGGATAAAAGCTTCTTCCCGGTTTTACATTGTTTCATGCCTTATTAATACAGAGGCTTAGGTTAACACAAAATATAGATATGTTTGCTGCTTCATTCCCTGCAGTAGCTCTTAAACTCTCAAAACTAGCATCAGAATAGAAAATTCTGATAGAAGGGCTTAGTGGGTCAGGACCAGGAAGTGCTGGCACTAGAGCATGGACAACAAAAGCTGGTAGGTTAGGGCTTTGAGCACTTAGGTTAAAGGCCTATTTCCACTGAACTCCAAAAAGTACAGAGGGTGGGGAAGCCTGGTTCCCTTCTTCTTTGTGGCCTGCCCTCCCTTCTGGTCTCCTTTTTCTGTGCGTCCTAGGATTTTATCCTTCCAGATTAGGTCACTATGGGGCTTTGCTTCGCTGTAATGGAGGAGTATGTCACAGAGCTGCAGTACTATCAATGGAATGCCAGTGGAATTTTAATTCCAGATAAGAGTTTGGAATGGGCCCGTGGTACAGTAGGTCCTACATAGTTTTGGAGGCTTCGTAGACTTGGCGCAAGTGACCATGACTGTGATATTTTAAGGAATCCTGTGGTTCAGCATGAAGGTGAAACCATGTTGACAACAGCATCACAAATTGAAAGAATGAATGCATATTCTGTGGTAGACAGCAATAGGCTCTCCTCAGTATCCTGGGTCCGGAGGAAAGAGGGGAGTTGAAGAGCTACAGACCCATCGCTAGTTGTGGTTCTCCTTTTGTAGGTGTGAGGTGCACAGTGAAGGGAAATTAGAAAAATAGGCCTTCAGAAATGAGATCCAGAGTGTCCATACTAATATCCTGAGGGCCTCCACCTGAGAAAATTGGATCTGAGGCAAAAGAACTGTAAATAGACAAAGCAAAGTGAATGGGCCAAGCTGGGGGGGGGGGGAGGGGAGGAGAGGGTGGGACTGGTTGCTGTAGTGTAAGATAGATACTGAAAAGAGTCCCTGATTCCCTGTTAGATGCACCTACCGACTTGTGTTGAGTGGGAATATCGAGGACACCTGCTGGTTTAGGCCAGGGTAGCAGCAAGTCTTTGCCCTGGTGTGTTGGATGGTGAGTTGCAGGTGACTATGATCTTCAGTTCTTTCTACGATCAGCACCTGCCTTTTCTCCCAGTACAGGCCATGACAGGATTCCTCCTCTATGTTCTGAGTACTGAGATTTAGGATTACCCATACTCTGCGTATAATTTAACTACATTATTTTGGAGACAGAATTCCCTCTAGAGACAGGGAAAAAGGGAAGTTAGAGGATGAAATGTCTGCCATGGTCTATTTTGATCCATAATAATAATAATTAATAAATAAATAATAATTGCCTACATCCATTCAGGGTTTACCATGTGCCAGACCCTGTGCTAAGGGCCTTCTCCATATTCCCTGATTTAATCTTCACAGTAACATGGGAACACTGGTACTCTATTTCCATTTTACATGAGGAAACTAAGGCTTAGTTTAAGTGACTTACCTGAGATTAAACAAATACAGCCATGGTTTCAATCCAGCTCTGTCTCTAGTCCAGGTTTTCGGAAAGTGTGGTCCCCAGAACAACAGCATCAGCATCACCTGGGAACTTGTTAGAAATGCAAGTCCTCGGGCCCTGCCCCAGACCTACTGAATCAAAAACTCTGGGGTCGGGGCCCAGCCATCTGTGGTTTAAAACACCTTCCAGGTGATTCTGATGCACACTCAAGTTTGAGAACCACTGCTTTAGTCAATGCTCCAGCTCTTAACCAACCACTAGAGGCAAACTTTTCAAACTTCAGTGTGCTCACAAATCACACGCAGAGTTTGATTCGTGGGCTGGTCCATGGACCATACTTTGAGTATCAAGGCTCTATGCTATACTGCACTTCTGTGTGTCTTAGGTGAGCTGAGCTATTGATTAGATGCAGTTTTAGCCTCTTCAGTAAAGTCCCAGTTTCTGAGAGCTGACAGGCTATAGAATTATAAATTGCCCTCACTCTGTTTATCTTTTTCAGATACTTGCCTGAACATAACAGTGGTGAAGAAAGAAATCAGGTCTCAGACCCCATTCCCTCCTCCTGAGCACCATTCCAGAAATGCTGAGTCTGAACAGATTTCACTTGGAGGCTCTCTTTCTTGAGTGGAAGGAGAGCTGAGGGACAATCTCCGAGTATTTTCTGCCTGAATGAGATGTGCTAAATGACCAAGGGGAGGAGCAGCATATGATCACCTTAAATAACTTAAAACAATTTTTTGAAATATTGGAGGATATTGCTTTGATCTGAATGACTTACCTGGGTGACCATATTACCAAACTACCGATTAATAAGGTCGATGTGCCTCTCCAAATGTGGTATGTGTGTGTGTGAGTGTGTGGCCTAAAAATTTGTATTCATAAAATATCATATGTGCTCGATGACTAAACTACTATTAAAGAGCACATACTGCTGGTTTCTTTGACATATAGGACTGCTTGCCAGGAAGCTACCTGTTCACTACGTAAGATGTTTGGGGTGTGTTCCTTACATTTATGGCAAATGAAGGAAAGGAGAAAACAGATTGTATCTGACCAGTGACTGGGGTGGGGGCAGGGGGCTTTGTTGAATGGAGAGGATGCCCGGGCGTCTCCATGGCCCTTTTTATCTTTCTGAACTTCATGGAGAAGGTGACGAGTAACATGTACAGCAAGAGGAGGTGGTATACCTGCAGCATATTCTTATTTTGAGCCACACAGTACAGGAGTGTGAGATGCTGCTCCTTAAATCCCCAGCCCTCCTGGCCAAAGTGTTTCTAAAATTTTAATTTCGTAGGTTTTAACACTTGAAGGCCTCTGTAGAGTATATGGGGCAACCAGTATCCCAAATGATAGCTCTTGTAACCACCACCACCAGGATACATCCCACTAATTATCAGGCATTAAAATTATCCTCACTGAGGTTGAGTGGCTAATGAATCGCGATGGATCTTTTGCTTTTGCTTTTACATGGATCTCTGGAGTGCTGATGGGAATGGTGATGGTGCCGTATGAAGCTCAAGGAAGAGGGAAACTATAGGAAACTCAGGTTGGCCACTGCTGTAGCTCACAGTAGTGCAGACAGACAGAAGCATCTATGTAATTCTCTGTGTGATGCCAGGAGCTCTAAGGGGAGGACTCAGAACTGCTGTGGAATGTCCAGCCTCCCTGGCAAATGGAATTCCGGTAAAAGGGAGGCAGAGTATCTCCATCTGGTGCTGGAACGAAGGAAGACATTGCCTGGTGTACTACATAGAGGCAGAGGGTAGACTGAACAGTAGTAATGTGATCCTAGATATAATCTCCTACCCACTGGGGAATGAGTGGGGAAGGCTGTCCCTCCACCTGTGGACCCAGGTACCTAGCTTCAGTTTAGGTTGGTGGTGGAGGGGGAGTGGGGAGGCACTTTTCCAGGCTACTTTGCAGCCACAACTTCTAATTCCTTGGGAAATCGGGTAGACAGTGAATCAAATGGCCTTATCGCCTCCCTTGAGTTTTCGTTTGTTTGATACACTGTGTGTGGAGTTTGCTTACAGGCCCAAGTTTAAGTTTATTTCAGTCAGTACTTCCACCCTCCTCTGCATCTCATTTGCTATCAGCGAGCCCATAGGTAAGAAGATTTGAGGGAGGCCCCTTGTGGAAGAAAAATCCATACATATTTAGATAAATATATATGTATATGTGTATGTATACACACAGATATACATGTATATGTATATAGACAAACACACAAATATACATATGCGCGCACACGCGCGCGCGCGCACACACACACACACACGAGAATTTCTGTGTTTGTCCGCTTTAGAGGAAGTTCCAGTTTAGGGAAAGGATATAAGTTCCCACTCTCTGACATGCTTACACTGGCGACACTTAGAGATGTCTTCCCTCTTCTAGATATAGCATGGGGTCTTAGTCCCTCAATACTGGCATTGGGGTCTTGAATGAAGTGCTTTGCAGGAGCTGTAAATATCCATACAGCAGTGTGGACCAAGCAGGCCAGCAGCACTTTGAAACTTGTTCATAAGCCAGCCCTTACTTATCTTCCATTGGGTATAAGATGGTGGGGCTTACTTGTTTCCTTTTTCATCCTCTGAATGCCCTTTCCGACCTGTCTCTCACTTTCCGATTTGGGCCAAATTGCCTAATTATGTGAGCTCTTTCTCTATAAGCAACACTCAAAGTGCAGTTTAAAAAAAACCAGAAGTCCAGGTGAATTGTGTTCTATGCTATCATGTCTTAGGCCTATCTGTGCTTCTTCAGCATGACTGAAGAAGTAAGAGTAAACACAGATAACTTATAGCCTCACTCAGACCTATCCATGCCACCCTCTCCAGCAAGAGCAAACCTGTATTCACAGGTTGGAACGCCGGCAAAAGCTATGGTTTTCTGACTGGATCGTAAAGAATGAACATTGTCAGATCTTGGCACACCCAGTGTCTCCATTTAAACTAAAACATTTTTCCACTAGCTTTTTAGTCCAAATCCCCAAACTACTCATTTCTCTCATGCCCCCATTCCTGCCCACCCTTCTATTTCACAACTTATTTTCTCTCTTCTGACCTCCAACACTGCCTCTCCCATCCTTACTCTTTAAATTTTTTTTTTACCCCCAAAGCGCCAGTAGATAGTTGCACGTCATAGTTGCACATCCTCCTAGTTGCTGTATGTGGGACGCGGCCTCAGCATGGCCGGAGAAGCGGTGCGTCGGTGCGCACCCGGGATCCGAACCCGGGCCACCAGTAGCGGAGCGCGTGCACTTAACTTAGCTAAGCCATGGGGCCGGCCCTCCCATCCTTACTCTTAGCTGATGACCTCCCTTTCTAATTCACTGAGAAAATTGCATGCGAGTCAACCTGAATTAACAAGTCCAAAATTGAACTCCCCCATCTTCCCCTATAAACCTTCTTCACCTGCAGTATTTCCCATTGCAGGGTAATGGCAACTCGGTCCTTCCAGTTGTTTGTGCCATGGACTTGAGAGTGATCCTTCACTCTGCTCTGTTACTCACCCCTCATTTTCAACCTGTCAGGAAATCCTGTGAGCTCTTTCTACAAAATATGTCCAGAATGTGGCCACTTCTCACCACCTCCACTGCTACCATCCCGTTCCAAGCCACCATCAGTTTTTCCCCTAGGTTATTGGAATTGTTTCCTGACTTTGTTCCCTGCTTCATCCTCCCCAGCCTCCGCACCAAACCGCCCCACTGATAATCAATCCAGCAGCCAGAATAATGCTATTAAAACATGTAATCAGATCATGTAATGCCTCTGCTCAAAACCAACAGCTTTTGTTGCATTCAGGGTAAATTAAGAGTCCTTATAATTGCCTATAAGGCCATATGTGATTTGGCCACTAGTTACCTCTCTTACCTTATCTCCTAGTACTCTCCTCCTTTCTCATTCCCTTTGGCTACAGTGACCTCCTTACTGCTCCTAAAGTAAGGGCCTTGGCACCATCTGTTCTTTCAGCCTGGAACATTCTTTCTCCAGATGTCTGCATGGCTACCTCCGTCATCTCTTTCATGTCTTTGATTAAATGTCACCTTTCAATATGGCTTACTCCTAAACATCTTATTTCAAATGCCCCCACCCCACCCCCTTCACACACACACACAATTCTCATTTACCCGGTCTTATTTTGTTCTTTCTTGAATGCATTTTGTTCTTTCAACACATTATGTAATTTATTTCCTTATTATGATTGTTTGCTTGTCCCTGCCCTCTACAAGGCAAGCTCTTCAAAGCCAGGGTTTTTGTTGTTGTTGTTGTTGTAGTTTAGTACGTGTGTACAGTTGTTCACTAATTTATTCCAATAGTGACTGGCATGTAGTAGGTGCTCAACAAATATTTGTTGAATGAGTAAAGATATATTACCAACATCCTTCATCTTTATTTTTTTTTTTGATCCAGTGAGGAATCCGAGGGAGATGTTACTGCCCCCCACAAAATTACGTTTCTCTCAATTTCCCCTTATTGTTGTTCCGTCATTGACAAAATCCCAAGACAAAGTGAAATATTTCTAACACCTATAACAGACAAAAGGTATTAACCCTAAGGAACAAAACAGACAATAAATAGCACACCAAACAGCAAAACAGACAAACAAAGAAAACACATTAAGACACCCATAAATAAATGAACATTGTTCACAATGTGGTGGTGGTGGTGAGGGTAAGGAAACAAACTACTTTCGCTTAACGGTGTTCACACTGAGAGTGTTGTAAAAAATATCGCCAGGAATGTCGTCGTTGTATCTAGTGTTAGGACAATGTTGAAGAGGAAGTTCACTCATTACACAGTAACCTCCTTCGGATGACTCATGGGAGCAACTCATCTCAGGGAAAAGCATGGTTGCTCCTTCTGTGCAGTTAGTCAGGTTTGATCTCAGGGATACTGTGACTCCTGCCAGTGATCACCTTTCCCTCTTTCCATTTTGGCAGCTAGAAAACTTAGATCCACATCTGTGGCCAACTGGCAGTAAATGTATAGAACTCTATGGCATGCACTTTGTGTTCAAATCAATCATCTGATTAGACTTCCTCATTTTAATTTGGCCTTGATTTCCTCACTCAATATGGTTTTTAAAACTTTGATTCTCTTTTGTATTTCATAAGCTGTGTAATTCCTCAGCTCAAACCCCTCTAATGGCTCCTGATCTCACTCAGAGTAAAAGCCCAGTTATGGGCCTGTGAAGACCCTACTGGATTTAGTTCCTGGCTAACTCTCTGGCTTCCTCTCCTACACTATCCCCCTTCTCACTCCCCTTCACTCACTCTGCCCTAGTCAAGCTGGAAACAGCTTATACTTTTAATAAAATCTTCTGTTTGTTTCTGGAGTTTTTGAGCCACATGATACATGACCACAGCCAGAGATTTTCTTTTTTTTAACCCAGCTTTTGATGGCAAGATATGATGGCTCTCTGAGTCAGCTTACCCCTTGTGCATGCCAACCTTTGAATAAAGCTTATCTGTCAATCATATCCACAAATACTATGTATACTGCTATACTTTCTGCCAATAGCATCGCTGGTGTGCCTGTCTGATCAATGCTAAATTCTTGTTCTACAGTTCACCCTCTGAGAAGAAATACAATCACCAGCCACCGCTGAGACCGTTAGATTGTTGATGGACCAATGGTGATAGGACTACCTTCCATCCTAGTGCATCCATATTGCCTGCCAGAAAAAGAAACTGTGAGCCTGTTTACTGGAGCCTTTCTAGAAAACAACAATCATCATCCTTGTGGCCATCTATCTCTGGTTTTCCCTACCCATGTGAATCCACTGAACTTCTAAGGCTCCCTCCTCCAGACTAGCCAGTATGACTGTCCCCACCCTACCTGGATTATCTCCCACAGCCTGCACTGCTAACCCAGGATGGTGAAGTGGAGTATGAAATACAAGAGAGGCTAGACTTACAATGGCACTGTGGCATCTCCAAGCCTTCTCTACCTAGAATGACCCTGCCTAGAGGACTGACCCCCAGAACCACCTGGAAAATGCCCTGGTCAGGCCAAAACATTCTAACGAGTGAATCCTTGGAAATCCAGGCCCCTGGTATCCATGATATGAGATTTCATCAGTTTGGAGGTGCACAGGGAAGCCAATGGGGCACAAATAGTTTGAGGGTCATGAATTATTACCTGATGTTTCAGGGTCAAGGCCCAGAAGGTTTCTCTCTCTTGCTTCCTTTTACCTCAGGGGGTGGCCTCAGGCAACACCTCCAGAGCCAGGTCACTCAGGCTTCTCTGACCAGCACTGCCAGCCCTTCAATCCAGATCTTGTTCTTGTATTTAAGCCACCATATGGACTTGACGTCTTCACCAGAGAAAACTTGGAAAGTAGCCGAAAGTTACCAGAATGAATAAAAAATCACCCATAATTCCACAACCAATGTATAGTCACTCTTAGTTCTTAATTTACTTCCCAGTATCTCTTTCCTATGGGAGTAAGATAATGTAGCATGTATCCTACTACCATGAGATTAAATGGTGTCCCTGGCTGCATTCCAGGCATCATTGAGCATGTGTGGTGACCTGCAGAAATGGCCCCCCTGCCCCCCTCCCACATACCCCATCCTTCATGGAAAAAGATGCTTAACCTCAAAATTAGTCAGGCAATACAAAATTCTAGTCACAGTGAGATACCATTTCTTTCCTATCCGAGGACTATTTGATTTAGGGACTGAAAAGAATACCAAGAAATTACATCCTAAGGAAGAAAGAGCCAGGAAGCCCAGCTTGGCTCACTAACAGCACTGCGGCTGTTCGAGGGGAGTGGTGATTCTGAAGATAAGACTATATCCCTTAGTCAGGTTTGTCTCCTGGCCCAGCTCCCATGGGATCAAATGTGAATCCAGTGAGGGGCTGAGAGTAAAAACCGAACGTGTTGTTTCTCTAAGAGTGATGAAGCAGTGCAAGTCACTCAGCACAGCCCAAACGGCCCCCTCTCCCGGCAGGTGATCAGTGCAACTGGTGAGCCAGAACAAAGGATGCCCCTGTGTCACCAAGAACGACAGAAGTCACCCTCAGAGAAATCTACTGGCAATACCTGGGTCCAGAGCCCTGAACTCTCCTGTAGATGTGGCTGAATCAGAACAGGCTCATCACCAAGTCTCATCCCTGCCCATAACTCCCAGTGAACTCTGCATCAACATACTCAGCAGCCCCAACCAGGGTGTCGTGGCTGCCAAGGTTATCACCAGGCTCATGCAGGGGACAGGCTTGATGGCACATTCTGACATACAATTCCATATCCTCACCCAAGGATGGAATGGAATGACAAAGGAGATCTGAAATATGGGTGTGGGGAAGGCTTTAGAAGGCTCTGAGTGAAGAATTGATCCAAGTCCTAAATGACCAAATTGTTCTGATCAGTTAGGAAAAAAAGCACAACTGAGACAAAAACTTTGCCACATTTCTAGCTGAGAAAATTTAGAGATGGGGCTTGGATTATCAAGTGTTAGTAACATAAAAAGCTGTTTTACGTTTCTTTGAAAAATTGCTCTGTGATTATAAGAAAGCAAAACAAGAAAGAAGGAAGAGAGGGAGAGTAGAGAGAGAGAGGGTAAATAAAGACAAAGGAAAGAAGAGAAGGAGAGAAGAGTGACTGTATAGAGAGACCAACCACGAGCTCAGTTCATTTTTCTTCTTGAAACCCAGGGCTTCTGCCTCTACAGCCCAAAGTCTTGGCTATAACATCCTGGTATTGTGCTTGCTTAGTGGAGCGTTTAGAGCTCCCCTTGAGGAAAGGTTATGACACACTGCAGCAAGACAGGCATGACTGGGGTCTATGCCCAACCAATGTGACAGCCCTAGCTCACCACAGCAGCAGGAAGTTGCAGCTGGACCCACAAGTACAGGGCTAACTTATGCCTATTTTTCCTCTTCACGTGCCCCAGGCCTCCCTCTCCTTTAGCAGATGTGGAACAAAGGAATCTTTGCAGAAAATAATCTCAGAGCCTCAGTCTGAGCTATGTCTGGAAAGTCCATGGTGTTCTGAATGATCTAGAATTTACTGAGCATTTGCCAGGTTCCAGGCCCTGTGCTAAGAGCTCATACTGTTCACTTATTATATAACTCCATCATTAAAACAACCAAGTGAGGCAAGGGTGACTATAACCTCCACTTTTGAAGTGAGGAAACCAAGGCTCAGTGAGCTCAGAAAACAGCCTAATAAAAAAACTTATTATTGAGCTCAATATTCTAGCTCAATAAACAGATAATAAAACTGAGGTGCCTCCAAAATAAAAGATGACATACTTTAACCGTAAACCATCATGGCCCTGAGACTGAACAGGAGAGTAAGGTTGGTAATTTCCAAGGAGGAGGCGATTTTAAACCTGGCCTGATTTCAGACCACTTGAACTGCCCCTGGTGTGCCTGAGGAGGTGTCTTCTCTCTTAAACATATACTCACTCACAGGCACACACACACACACGCGCGCCCGCACACACACCCGCACACACACACTCTGACTGGTATGGGACAATCTGAGTCCCGTGTGAGTCCCATGCGACAGACTCAGCAGTTAACAGAATGATTATTTCCCTACCTTACTCGTGAATAATATTAAATCAGAATTCCCAGGATTTTCCTCAGAACTTGATGCATCAGAAGCTTCCAACCTTAGCCTAAGGTGTGTTTACTATAGGAGTTGTGCAGATTCCACCATGCCCCAAGGATAGCTTAGAACCCTCCTCTGTCTTCCCATAATGCCCTGGATGTATTGTCATCGATCCAAACTCAATTCCTCAAATTAAACTTATCATCCCTCCTCCTGTGTTTTCTGGCTCAATGACATTCATCCCCAAATCCTATTCTGAAACCTGGGAGTCATACTGGAATCCTAATTCTTCTTTATCCTCCATATCCACTAGTCAAAAAGTCCTATTGATTCTATTTCCCTTATTAATTCTCAAAATCCATCTCAACTGTCAGTGCCTTGACTTAGGTTTTCATCACCCAGCGTTCCAGTTGGTCTCTCTGCCTCCAATTTTGCCTTCCTCAAATTTATCTTCCACATTGTGTTTTAGTGATCTTCTTAAAACTTAAGTTTGATCATTGAGGCTGGTCTACTTAAAGGCCTTCAGTAGCTTACCGTTGCTTTTAGGGTCAAGTCTCAACTTCCTAATAGTCAGCACACAAATGCCCTCTGCTCCCTGAGCTCATCATTGCTGATGTCAGGCCTAAGATCCTAGGTGACTAAGTTTTGCATAAGTTCAACTAGACACTAGTGGAAGAAAACCAACCCTCATTGCATATTCAGCATCTTATCAGAGTAATACTTCCTTGATTCAGCCTCTTCCAGTCATGGGTGTCTTTCCCCAACTCTCAAACTGTGACAGATGGCAGGAGCCTAAATGATCTTAGGCGGTGATACAAAAAGTAGCATCCCCTTGGATTTTTCATCATTTTCTGAGTTATCTAGGTCCTATGGAACTTCAATCAGATGTGCAAGTGGGGAAGGAAGGAGAGGGGTGCCATGAGCAGGAGAACATGTGGGACAGATTGAAGCAGCTGGGGCCAATGTTTTGAGTAAATAAATATTGTATTGTTTTCCAGTCTTATCCATGCTTGACCACACCTCCAAATTCCAAATTCTAACCCCCAAAGACATCAGAATCTCAGAAGTCACAATAGGAAATGTTTTACAGATTGGGATATGGATGCAAGGAAAGGGGCAGCTACTTGTACAAAATTACAAAGTAAATGAGCAGCAACATCATAGACATCTTGACTCTGAGAGCAAAGTTCTTTTTACAAAATGTCCCAGCTCCATCAATTTTTAACTGATCTGGGCAAGTAATTTAACTCCTTCAGGCTTCAGTTTGTTCATCTATAATGAAGAGATAATAACCGTACCTACCCTGTCAAGCTGTTGCAATGAGCTAATGCCTAGAAAAAACTTAGCACATTCCCTGATCCACTGTAAAAGCTCAATGAACGTTGACTATTATTATTTTATTGGATCGTCTTCTCCAGCTGCCAGGATGCAATGGGCCACTCATGGCTAGTTGCATCCCTACTGTCTCCCATCATCCAGTCTCCCATCTTGTACATATATTTTGAGTTTCCAAGTTCTAATTTCTGTCTGGATGTACAAAGGAAGATATTATAGGTGGGAAAGAATAGAAGAAAGAAAAGCATTTTGGAGGAGAGAAGTCAAGATGGCGGCGTAGGCGGACTCTGAACTCACCTCTTCCCTGGACACAGCCAGTTTACAAATACTCGTGGAAAAATTACTCCTGAGAGAGAACTGAAAACTGGATAAGAGGAACTCCTGCAACAAATGACAATCCTAATTGAGGTGGAAGAGGCAGAAACTCCCTTCTGGAGAGAAAAAAACGCCACCTTCACAAGCCGCAGTGCTTCATGGCCGCCAGGGATCAGCCCAAAGGTATGCAGCCCTCCCTGGAGGAGTGGGGCCCTGAGCTGGGGAGCGCCCCTGCCATAGGCATTTTTTGGACCCAGCACAACTGAGATGAGTGGCATAATATCTGACTTTGCCTGCTACTAAAACATGGGGGAGTACCCCCAGTAAAACTGATTCACAAAGAAATTAAAATCGGCTCTTAAAGGGCCCAAGCACAAACTCACCTGTTTCAGAAAGCAATCTAAAATCACCAGAAAGAAAGGTTCACAGCCCTTTGGTGAAAAGAGACTCACCTGATAGGCTCTGAGTGCATCTCAGTGAGAGGTGAGACCTCTCCGGGGACTGGGACATTGGTGGCGGCAATTGTTGTGCCCTGGTGTGGGTATGCTGACACAGAGACAGGCAGATGCCATTGGAGTTCTCCCTGGGTCCTGCTAGCTCAGGGTCTACCCCACCTACTAGAGTACTGATTTAATCCAGCTAAGCCAGGGCAGGCAGACCACCATAGGGACTGGCCCCACCCAACAAGCTCTTGGGCAACTTGTGGGCCTGCTAAGGGAGCTGCCTGGATTCTCCACAGCCTTGTGACTGGGTCCACCTCTGTGGGCAGGGCGTGCACAAGGAGCGAGTGGAGAGTATGAGGCAGTGGTGCAGTGTGTGGGGCTCCCGCCTTGGAGAGACTGGGTCACTTTAGGAGGTTGGGCTGTGCGCATGGGGCAGGACTGTGTTGACTGTGTGTGTGGACCTGTGGGTGGTGGGGCTTGTCAGCTGCAGAAGACTTGTGCTTCTCAAAGACCCACATAGGGGGTTGGCCCCACCTTCCAAAGCCTGAAACAATTGGGTGCTCCCATGCCTGAGGCCAGCCCCATCCGGCTGCAATCCTCAAAGAGCTGACAGGAGACCTAAAGGCTGGAGGCTTTTAGCAATTGTAAGCCCCTGAGACTAACAAACTGCCTCGCTGGGGGCCTACTCACTTAATCGAAATACTGCAACACAAATGTGGTATTAGAACTTGCAGCCAACTGTGCTGGGGCTCCCCACATGCGATAAAGAGACTGAAGGGCCCACAATTATTACAAGAAGCTGAAAATTACAACAGCTGGCCAGGGGCATAGCTCAGCTTCCCTGGGCACCTATGGGAAGAACAACCCCGCCACAACAGAAGGAGACACCTAGCCCACATGGGGGTCACTCCTGGAACATTCGGAACAGAGGGAAGCATACTGCTGGGCCCCATAAGGCATCACTTATATAAGGTCACCTCTCTGAGAGCAGGAGACATAGCTGACCTACCTAATACATAGACACAAACACAGAGAAAGCGGCAAAATGAGGAGGCAAAGGAATACGTTCCCAGTAAGGGAACAGGACAAAACCCCAGAAAAGGAACTAAGTGAAACAGAAATGAGCAACCTACCCGACAGAGAGTTCAAACAAAGAGTGTTAAGGATGCTCACTGATCTGGGGAGAAGAATGGATGAATGCAGTGAGAACGTCAACAAAGAAATGGAAGATATAAAAAAGAACCAATCAGAAGTGAAGAATACAATACTGGAAATGAAAAAATTCATTAGAGGGACTCAGAAGCAGAGTAGAGGATACAGAAGAATGGATCTGTGAGCTGGATGAAAGACTAGAAGAAATCACCCAAGCTGAACAGATAAAAGAAAAAAGAATTAAAAAGAGTGAGGACAGTCTAAGGGACCTCTGGGACAACATCAAGCACACTAACATCCATGTTATAGGTGTCCCAGATGGAGAAGAGAGAGACAAAGGGGCAGAGAATCTATTTGAAGAAATAATTGCTGAAAACTTCCTTAACCTAAGGAAGGAAACAGACATCCAGGTACAGGAAGCACAGAAAGCACCAAACAAGATAAATCCAAAGAGGACCACAACAAGACACATGTTAATTAAAATGTCCAGAATTAAAGATAAAGAGAGAACCCTAAAAGCGGCAAGAGAAAGACAAGTTACATACAAAGGAAACCCCATAAGGCTATCAGCTGACTTCTCAGCAGAAACCTTACAGGCTAGAAGAGAGTGGCATGATATATTTAAAGTGCTAAAAGGAAAAAACCTAGAGCCAAGAATACTCTACCCAGCAAGGTTATCATTCAAAATGGGAGGAGAGAAAAAGTTTCCCAGACAAGCAAAAATTAAAGCAGTTTGTCACCAAGAAACCAGTACTACGAGAAATGCTAAGGGGACTTGTTTAAAGGAGAAAAGAAAAGACCACAAATAGGAAAAATTATCTTTTTCCATGATAAGAGGGTAATGGATACAAATGCACAAAAAAGAGGTTAGATATGATATCAAAAACATAAAATGTGGGAGTAGGGGAGTTAAAGAGTAGAGCTTTTAGACAGAGGTCAAACTAAAGAGAATATCAACTTAATATAGACTACTATATACGTAGGTAACTATAGATGAACCCCATGGTAATCACAAACCAGAAACCTATAATAAATACACAAAAAACTAAGAGAAAGGAACCCAAACATAATACTAAAGAAAGCCATCAAACCACAAGGGAAGAGAGCAAGAGAAGAAGAAAGGAACAGCGAAGAACTACTAAAACACTGAGAAAAGAAGTTTAAAAATGGCAGTAAGTACATACTTATCAATAGCTACTTTCAACGTCAATGGATTAAATGCTCCAATAAAAAGGCATAGGGTGGTTGATGGGATAAAAAACAAGACCCATATATATGCTGCATACAAGAGACATACTTCAGACCTAAAGAGACTCACAAAGAGAAAGTAAAGGGATGGAAAAAGATACTCCAGGCTAAAGGCAATGATAAGAAAGCTGGGATAGTAATACTCATGTCAGAAAAAATAGACTTTAAAACGAAAACAGTAAAAAGAGACAAAGAAAGGCACCACGTAATATTCAAGGAAATAATCCAACAAGAGGACATAACACATATAAATATCTATGCACCCAACACAGGCGCACCAAATACATAAAGCAATTATTAACAGACATACAAAGAGAAATAGACAGTAACACAATAATAGTAGGGGACTTGAACACTCCACTTACACCAACAGATAGATCATCCAAACAGAAGATCAATAAGGAAACATTGGCCTTAAATGACACACAAGAACAGATGGACCTAGTAGATATATACAAAACATTCCATCCAAAACCCAAAGAATACACATTCTTTTCAAATGAACATGGAATATTCTCCAAGACAGATCACATATTAGGCCACAAAACAAGTCTACATAAATTTAAGAAGATTGAAATAATACCAAGCATCTTTTCTGACCACAACGGTATCAAACTAGAAATCAGCTATAGGAAGAAAATCACAACAACCACAAATATGTGGAGATTAAAGAAAATGCTACTGAACAACGATTGGGTCAATGAAGAAATCAAAGGAGAAATCAAAAATACTTGGAGACAAATGAAAATGAAAATACGACATGCTAGAATTTATGGGATACATACAGCAAAAGCAGTTCTAATAGCCAAGTTTATAGCAATACAGGCCTATCTCCACAAACAAGAAAAATCTCAAATAAACAATCTAACAATGCACCTAAAGTAACATGAAAAAGAAGAACAAACAAAGCCCCAAATCAGTAGAAGAAGGGAAATAATAAAAATCGGAGCAGAAATAAATGAAATAGAGACTAAAATAAAATAGAAAAATTAATAAAACCCAGAGCTGGTTCTTTGAGAAGATAAACAAAATTGACACACCTTTAGCTAGACTCACCAAGAAAAAAAGAGAGAAGGCTCAAATAAGTAAAATCAGAAATGAAAGAGGAGAAATTACAACAGACTCCTCAGAAATACAAAAGATTAAAAGAGAATACTATGAAAAGCTATACACCAACAAATGGGACAATCTGGAAGAAATGGATAAATTCTTAGAATCATACAACCTTCCAAAACTGGATCGAGAAAAAATAGAGAATTTGAATAGACCAATCACCTGTAAGGAGATTGAAACAGTAATCAAAAACATCCCCCAAAATAAAAGTCCAGGACCAGACAGCTTCCCTGGTGAATTCTACCAAACATTCAAAGAAGACTTAATACTTATCCTTCTCAAACTCTTCCAAAAATTGAGGCAGGGGGGAAGTTCCCTAACTCATTCTACAAAGCTGATATTACCCTGATACCGAATCCAGACAAGGACAACACACAAAAAAAGAAAATTACAGGCCAATATCATTGATGAACATCGATGCAAAAATCCTCAGCAACATACTAGCAAATCACATACAACAAAATATTAAAAAGATTATACAGCATGATCAGGTGGGATTTACTCCAGGGATGCAGAGATGGTTCAACATTCACAAATCAATCAACATGATACACCACATTGATAAAATGACAAATAAAAATCACATGATCATCTCAATACATGCAGAGAAAGCATTTTACAAGATGCAGCATCCATTTATGAGAAAAACTATGAATAAAATGGGTATAGAAGGAAAGTACCTCAACATAATAAAAGCCATATATGACAAACCCACAACTAATATCACCCTCAATGGTGAAAAACTGAAACCCATCCCTCTAAGAACAGGAACCAGACAAGGGTGCCCACTGTCACTACTCCTATTTAACATAGTATTGGAAGTCCTAGCCAGAGCAATCAGGCAAGAAAAAGAAATAAAAGTTTCCAATTGGAAAAGAAGAAGTGAAACAGTCACTATTTGCAGATGATATGATTTTATATATAGAAAACCCTAAAGAATCCACCAAAAACGTTTTAGAAGTAATAAAATGAATATGGTAAAGTTGCAGAATACAAAATCAACATACACAAATCAGTTGCATTTCTATACACTAACATTGAAGCAGCAGAAAGAGAAATTAAGAATACAATCCCATTTACTATTGCAACAAGAAAAATAAAATACCTAGGAATAAACTTAAGCAAAGAGGTGAAAGATCTGTACATTGAAAACCAAAAAACATTGCTGAAAGAAATTAAAGAAGACACAATGAAATGGAAAGATATTCCATGCTCTTGGATTGGAAGAATTAACATAGTTAAGATGTCCATAGTTCCTAAAGCAATCTATAGATTCAACGCCATCCCTATCAAAATTCCAACAACATTTTTCATAGCAATAGAACAAAGGATCCTAAAATTTATATGGAACAACAAAAGACCCCGAATAGGTAAGGAATCCTGAGAAAAAAGAACAAAGCTGGAGGTATCACACTCCCTCATTTCAAAATATACCACAAAGCTATAGTAACCAAAACAGCATGGTACTGGCCCAAAAACAGACACACAGATCTATGGAATAGAATCAAAAGCCCAGAAATAAACCCACACATCTATGGACAGCTAAACTTCGACAAAGGAGCCAAGAACATACAATGGGCAAAGGAAAGTCTCTTCAATAAATGGTGTTGGGCAACCTGGACAGCCACATGCAAAAAAATGAAAGTAGCCCAATACCTTACACCATATACAAAAATTAACTCAAAATGGATTAAAGACTTGAATGTAAGACCCAAAACCGTGAAACTTCTAGAAGAAAACAAAGGCAGTACACTCTTTGTTTTTTTTTTTTTCCCCCCAAAGCCCCAGTAGATAGTTGTATGTCATAGCTGCACATCCTTCTATTTTCTGTATGTGGGACTCGGCCTCAGGATGGACGGAGAAGTGGTGCCTGGGTGCACACCCAGGATCCGAACCCGGGCCACCAGCATCGGAGCGCGAGCACTTAACCACCAAGCCACGGGGCCGGCCCGGCAGTACACTCTTTGACATCAGTCTTACCAACATATTTTCAAGCACCCTGTCTGACTGGGCAAGAGAACCAATAGAAAAAATAAACAAATGGGACTACATCAGACTGAAAAGCTTCTGCACAGCAAAGGAAACCATCAACAAAACGAAAAGACAACCTAACAATTGGGAGAAGATATTTGTAAACCATACATCTGATAAGGGCTTATTCTCCAAAATACATAAACTCATGCATCTCACCAACAAAAAAACTAACAACCCAATTAAAAAATGGGCAAAAGACCTGAACAGACATTTCTCCAAAGAAGATATACAGATGGTCATCAGGCACATGAAAAGATGTTCAACATCATTAGCTATCAGGGAAATGCAAATCAAATCTACAATGAGATATCACCTCACACCTGTCAGAATGGCTATAATTAACAAGACAGGAAACAACAAGTGTTGGAGAGCATGTGGAGAGCAGGGAACTCTCATACACTGCTGGTGGGAGTGCAAACTGGCTCAGTCAGGGTGGAAAACTGTATGGAGATTCTTCAAAAAATTAAAGGTAGAACTGCCATATGATCCAGCTATTCCACTGCTGGGTATTATCCAAAGAACGTGAAAACACCAATGCGTAAAGATACATACACCCCTGTGTTCATTGTGGCATTATTCACAATAGCCAAGACTTGGAAGAAACCTAAGCGCCCATCAAGGGACGAATGGATAAAGAAGATGTGGTATATATACACAACAAAATTCTACTCAGCCGTAAGGAACGATGAAATCCAGCCATTTGTGACAACACAGATGGACATTGAGGGTATTGTGCAAAGTGAAATAAGTCAGAGGGAGAAGATCAAATACCGTATGATCTCACTCATTAAGTAGTAGATAATAACAACAGCAAACAAACACACAGAGACAGAGATGGGATTGGTGGTTACCAGAGGGGAAGGGGGGAGGGAGGTGGGCAAAAGGGATAATTAGGCACATGTGTGTGGTGATGGATTTTAATTAGTATTTGGGTGGTGAACATGAGAACAGGATGTAATCCATGCAGAAATAGAAGTATAATGATGTATACCTGAAATTTATACAATGTTATAAACCAATGTTACTGCAGTAAACAAACAAAAAAAGGCTTTTTGAATTACTTCAGATATCAGGACTGGCACACCTTGTTTTATCGTGCTTTGCTTTATTGCACTTTGCAAATATTGCATTTCTTACAAATTGAGGGTTTGTGGCATCCTTGCATCAAGCAAGTCTATTGGCACCATTTTTCCAACAATATTTGCTCACTTCATGTCTCTGTGTCACTTTTTGGTAATTCTTGCAATATTTCAACCTTTTAAATTTTTCTTATATTTGTTATGGTGATCTTTGATCAGAGATCTTTGATGTTACTATTGTAATTGTTTTGGGGTGGCACAAACTGTGCTGATATAAGACAGCTAACTTAATCAATAAATGTGTGTTATCTGACTGCTGCACGGACTGGCCATTTCTCTGTCTCTCTGCTTCTCCTTGAACTTCCCTATTCCCTGAGACACGGTATTGGAATTAGGCCAATTAATAACCCTACAATGGCCTCTAAGTGTTTGAGTGAAAGGAAGAGTCACATGTCTCTCACTTTAAATCAAAAACTAGAAATGATTAAACTTAGTGAGGAAGGAATGTTGAAAGCCATGATAGGCCAAAAGCTAGGTGTCTTGTGCCAAACAGTTAGCCAAGTTGTGAATACAAAGGAAAAGTTCTTGAAGGAAATTAAAAGTGCTACTCCAGTCAACACAAAAATGATAAGAAAGCAAAACAGCCTTATTGCTGATATGGAGAAAGTTTTAGTGGTCTAGATAGAAGATCAAACCAGTCACAACATTCCCTTAAGCCAAAGCCTAATCCAGAGCAAAGCCCTAACTCTCTTCATTCTAAGAAGGCTGAGAGAGGTGAGGAAGCTGCAGAAGAAAAGTTGGAAGCTAGCAGAGATTAAAGTAGAAAAGCTGTCTCCATAACATAAAAGTGCAAAGTGAAGCAGCAAGTGCTGATGTAGAAGCTGCAGCAAGTTATCCAGAAGATCTAGCTAAGATAAGTAATGAAAGTAGCTACACTAACAACAGATTGTCAATGTAAATGAAATAGCCTTCTATTGGAAGAAGATGCCATCCAGGACTTTCATAGCTCTTCATAGAGGAGAAGTCAATGCCTGGCTTCAAAGCTTCAAAGGACAGGCTGACTCTCTTGTTAGGGACTAATGCAGCTTGTAACTTTAAGTTGAAGCTAATGCTCACTTACCATTCCAAAAATCTTAGAGCCCTTAAGAGTTATGCTAAATATACTCTGCTTGTGCTCTGTAAATGGGACAACAAATCCTGGATGACAGCACATCTGTTTACAACATAGTTTACTGAATATTTTAAGCCCCCTTTTGAGACCTACTGCTCAGAAAGATTCCTTTCATTGACAGTGCACCTGGTCACCTAAGAGCTCTGATGGAGATGTATAAGATTAATGTTGTCTTGAACATCCATTCTGTAGCCCATGGATCAAAGAGTAATTTCAACTTTAAAGTCTTATTATTTAAGAAATACATTTCATAAGGCTATAGTTGCCATAGATAGTGATTCTTCTGATGGATCTGGGCAAAGTAAGTTGAAAACCTTCTGGAAAAGATTCACCATTCTAGATGCCATTGAAAACATTTGTGATTCATGGGAAGAAGTTAAAATATCGACATTAACAGGAGTTTAGAAGAAGTTGATTCCAATCCTCATGGATGACTTTGAGAGATTCAAGACTTCAGTGGAGGAAGTAACTGCAGATGTGGTGGAAATAGCAAGAGAACTAGAATTAGACGTGGAGCCTGAAAATGTGACTGAATTGTTGCAATGTCATAATAAAACTTTATCGAATGAGGAGTTGCTTCTTATGGATGAGCAAAGAAAGTGATTTCTTGAGATGGAATCTGCTCCTGATGAAGATGCTGTGAAGACTGTTAAGATGACAACAAAGGATTTAGAATATTACATAAACATAGTCGATAAAGCAATGGCAGAGTTTAAGAGGATTGACCCCAATTTTGAAAGAAGTTCTATTGTGGGTAAAATGCTATCAAACAACATTGCATGATACAAAGAAATTGTTCGTAAAAGGATGAGTCAATTAACGTGGCAAACTTCATTGTGGTCTTATTTTAAGAAATTGCCACAGCCACCCCAACCTTCAACAACTACCACCCTGATCAGTCAGCAGCAATCAACATCGAGGCAAGACCCTCCACCAGCAAAAAGATTATGACTTGCTGAAGGCTCGATGATGGTTAGCGTTTTTTATCCATAAAGTATTTTTTAATTAAGGTATGCTTGCTTTCTATACACAACGTTATTGCACACTTAATAGACTACAGTATAGTGTAAACATAACTTTTATATGCACTAGGAAACCAAAAAATTCATGTGACTCACTGTATCATGATATTTGCTTTATTGCAGTGGTCTGGAAATGAACCCACAATATCTCTGAGATGTCTGTACTCATAAAATTTGAGGGAGTTGGTAAATTTTCTGATTGGTAAAGTTATTCTCTTCCTGAACCAGGAGTCAAAGAGTGAGAGAGGGATAAAGCATGTGGTGTACTGAAAAGAGTTCCAGTTTGGAGTCCTACAATCCTGTGTTTGAACTTCAGCTCTGCCTCTTATTATACGGCCTTAGGTAAGTCAGTCACTTTAGCTCTCTGAGACACAATTTCTTTTTTGTCAAATACAGCTCATAATACCATATTGACAGGGTCATTGTGAGGATTCTTGGGGGAGAAGCATGTGTGTGTGTGTACTTACTTTAGCATTTGTGGAAATATTTCACACGTTCTGGCAATGGGTTCTTTGTTAGTCTCACTTTTCAGGGTTGTTGCAAGCTTTCTCCTATTCTGTGTCTTCTTAGGTATTTTAGTCAGAAGCTGGGAGGGGCATAAACAAAATAGAAGACATATGACTATTTTTACCAATTCTAGTGACAAAACAACCCCAAAAGTTTGATAAAACACTCTGTTAGTGAGGCTGTGGAAACTGTCATGCATTGTTGGTGGGAGTATAATTTGGTACACATGTTGAAGGCAATTTAGGAAGTCCATCAAACTATGAATTCATAAAGCCTCTAACTCAACAATTCCACTTCTGGAAATTTATACTACAGACATGCCAGTATTTATACATGTTTGAAATGACATATGTGCTAGATTATTCATTGCAGCATTGTTTGTAATAGTAAAGTCCAAATGTCTATCGTTAGAGCACTCATTAAATAAATTATGGTACAACCATACAATGATGATATAAAAATGAATAAGAAGGTGTTCTCTATACTGATGTGGAAAGAAAAACAAGATATATTAAGTGATTTAAAAAGGTTCAGAAAAGTACATATTGTATACTATCCTTTGTGCAAAAAAAATGGAAAGATGGATGAGAGGCTATCTTCTTATTTGAATAAACACACACTTGAAGTTTACAGAAGAAACAAATAACAATGGCTAAATGTGTGTGGGAGGGGGTGAAAACTGAGTAGATGGGAGACTAAGATGGGAAGGACATTTTTCACTCTATATTTTTTCTTATTTTTTGGTTTTGATATTGTGATATGTAACCTTTTCAGTAAATTTTATTTTTAAAAGACAATGATAAAGTCAAAAAATATTTGTAATATACATGGTAAATAGTTAATATCCTTATTGTATAGCTAACTTTACAAATTAAAGTACATCCCAAATGAATTATTTACAAAGGAATCGTTGCACTTTATTAATAATAGTGAATTATAATGAGCTAAAACTATAATAAGAGAGTGAGTAAATAAATGATAGTATCTGGATCTTTAGTAGGTGGATTGTTTGACAACCACTAGAAATATTGTTCTTGAAGCATTTTTCATGACATGAAAAAAATTCATTAATTCAAAACATTACACAGAAATATACAAAATATACCATCTCATTATGTGTGTGAGTCTATATATGTATAATTATCTAAACTACTTGTAAATAATAGAAAAAATGAATATTGGACAAAACCATATATAATCCACCAAAATAATAATAGTGAGTGATCATGAGTAACTTTTCCCCCTTGCTTCTGCATTTGTGAAATTTTCAAATTCCTAACAATGACAACAGATTAGTTTAATGAGGAAGGAGTAAACAAGGTTATTTAGAATATAAAATCCCAGTAGGAAAATGAGTAAAGGACACAAACAAACATTTCAAATAAAAAGAGCCACATAGACAATAAACAGTGGGAGGAAATTTTTAACCCAAGAAGTAATTTTTAAAAAGACAATAAAGCAGAATTAATCAGATGATACTTTATTATTTATCAAATTATAAAAGATTTTAGAAAAGGCAATACTCAACACTAGCCAGGATGAAGAATACGGCCTTCCCTTCTAGAAAACTTCATCCATCTGTAGAAAACTAATTTTTTATATTTTAAAGGCTAGGAAATTGGTTTCTTGTCTGTCATACTGTGTGTCTCTTGACCTTAAGGACATTGTTAAGGAGCAAGAGCAAGATGAATAAGGGGGCAGGAGAAATAGTCTTGGTACACATTCAGAGAGCAAACCTGCCTACCTAGACCAACCAGGAAGAGTCAGAGATGAAACACAGGAATTTTTCCCAGTTTCATCCTTGACATCGCCGGCTAGTCCCATAATACATCCCAGAGGGTGAGGGTCATGGTTGCCTAGAAGATTAGGAGCATGGAGAAAAGTTTTAAAGCTGGAGACTTTGCTTCTGCTGGGCTTTCCTAAACCTGCAATTCCCTTTCGGCTGCAGGAGCTTATGTTATAGGCAGTTTGTGCTTTTTTCTTACCAGTTCATATCACTTTTGAATTGCAGCTAGACCCCTCAATGCTTCACTCTCAGAGCTCCTTCTTTCTCCTATTAGCCGGTACACATTATAAACCCCATAAAACAGTCCTCAAAGCAGGAATTAGAAAGGAAAGGGCAAAGAACAAAGCTGGAGGTATCACACTCCCTGATTTCAAAATATACTACAAAGCTATAGTAACCAAAACAGCATGGTCCTGGCACAAAAACAGACACACAGATCAATGGAATAGAATCGAAAGCCCAGAAATAAACCCACACATCTATGGACAGCTAATCTTTGACAAAGGAGCCAAGAACATACAATGGGGAAAAGAAAGTCTCTTCAACAAATGGTGTTGGGAAAACTGGATAGCCACCTGCAAAAAAATGAAAGTAGACCCTTACCTTACACCATGCACAAAAATTAACTCCAAATGGATTAAAAACTTGAATGTAAGACCTGAAACTGTGAAACTTCTAGAAGAAAACATAGGCAGTACGCTCTTCCACATCGGTCTTAGCAACATCTTTTCAAACACCACGTCTGACCAGGCAAGAGAAACAATAGAAAAAATAAACAAATGGGACTACATCAAACTAAAAAGCTTCTGCACAGCAAAGGAAACCATCAACAAAACGAAAAGACAACCTAACAATTGGGAGAAGATATTTGCAAACCATACATCTGATAAGGGCTTAATCTCCAAAATATATAAAGAACTCATGCATCTCAACAACAAAAAACTACCAACCCAATTAAAAAATGGGCAAAAGACCTGAACAGACATTTCTCCAAAGAAGATATACAGATGGCCAACAGACACATGAAAAGATGTTCAAAATCACTAACTATCAGGGAAATGCAAATCAAAACTACAATGAGATATCACCTCACGCCCGTCAGAATGGCTATAATTAACAAGACAGGAAACAACATGTGTTGGAGAGGATGTGGAGAGAAGGGAACTCTCATACACTGCTGGTGGGAGTGCAAACTGGTGCAGCCACTATGGAAAACAGTATGGAGATTCCTCAAAAAATCAAGGATAGACCTACCATATGATCCAGCTATTCCACTGTTGGGTATTTATCCAAAGAACTTGAAAACACCAATTTGCAAAGGTACATGCACCCCTGTGTTCATTGCAGCCTTATTCACAATAGCCAAGACTTGGAAGCAACCTAAGTGCCCATCAAGGGACGAATGGATAAAAAAGCTGTGGTATATATACACAATGGAATACTACTCAGCCATAAGAAACGAGGAAATCCAGCCATTTGTGACAACATGGATGGACATTGAGGGCATGATGCAAAGTGAAATAAGTCAGAGGGAGAAGGTCAAATACCGTATGATTTCCTTCAGTAAGTAGTAGATAATAACAACAATAAACAAACACATAGGGACAGAGATTGGATTGGTGGTTACCAGAGGGGAAGGGGGGAGGGAGGAGGGTGAAAGGGATAATTGGGTACATGTGTGTGGTGATGGGTTGTAATTAGTATTTTGGTGGTGAACATGATGTAATCTATGCAGAAATAGAGGTACAATGATGTACACCTGAAATTTTTACAATGTTATAAACCAATGTTACTGCAATAAACAACAACAACAACAACAAAAAAACAAAACAAACAGAAACAATATTTTCAACCATTGGAAGTAAAGGATAAATTTGTAGACACTGGTCTTTCCACTTGAACTTGAAGTTGTTTGAACCTGGCAGGAGGAGAAAAATTCAGACAGTGCCCCCTCCTGTCTTGTCTCAGCGGGTGGCCCAACGTTTGCTCAGTTACCCAGGTCCCAGACCTGAGACTCCTGCTGGACTCCCCTCAGACCCCCATACACTTCACATCCAATCAATCACCAAGTCCTATTCACTTGATTTTCTTTTCTTTCATTTGTCCTGTTTTGTTCTCAGTGTACATCCTAACGGGGTTCAGTGGTTTGCAAGCCCTTCTATCCGTAAGATGTGTGAGACCTATACTCTGTACTTGTACTCTGAAGACACTTGTACAAGTAGCCCTACACAGGAGACCCACAGTTTTGCCAAGTTTATCTGCCTACACTTTGGTTTGCTATGTGCCCTGAAAAAATAATAAATTAAGGTAATATACTAGATGCTCTCTTTATTAGCTTGTCATTGCTTCAAAATAAACTATCCCAAAACTCAAAAAAAAAAAAGAAAGGAAAGGGCATCAGTTAAATAGACAATCAGACAAAGATGAGTAACTAAAGAGGGGTTTGGCCTAGAATCCAGGATATTTCCTGGAGTCTGTCACTGGTGTTGTCTTTTCCTCTAATGATACTATCCTCATTACACAGACCCTATGAGGTATGATAGTGGACTGAAAGAAGGAGAGACTTGAAACAAGATTGAGTCAAGAGACTGTTTTAATAGTCTGGATGGAAATAATAATAATAACAGGTATCAACATTTATTTAGCACTTAGTTTGTACCAGGCACAATTCTAAGCATGTTACACATATTAATGCATTTAACCCTCAGAACGACCCTATAAGGTAGGTATTGCTATTGTCCTAATTTTACACATGAGGAAACTGAGACAAGGAGAGGTGAAGTATCTAGCCCAGGGTCACATAGCTAGTAAGTGGATTTTCCCAGATCGGCCACAGGAAGAACAACACCAGCAGAGTGGCATGTCTTCTAAATATGCTCCGTTGTGCCTTATAATTACCTGGGGGAAAGGATAATTTTCTAAGAAAGTAGGAATGTGAGCATGTGCTATTAAACTAACCTGTGCAAACCAGGCCTTTTCTATACTTGAAGCTTCTCATTTGGTCTATGAGCCAAGAGGTTACTTTACAAATGTTTTGCTACTGCTGTTCCTGTCTTCAAGAAATCCCACGTAGGGGCCGGCCTGGTGGTGTAGCGGTTAAGTTCTTGCATTCCACTTCGGTGGCCCAGGGTTCGCAAGTTTGATCCCGGGCGCAGACCGATTCACCACTTGTCAAGCCATGCTGTGGCGGCATCCCATATAAAGTAGAGGAAGATGGGCATGGATGTTAGCCCAGGGCCAATCTTCCTCAGCAAAAAAAGGAGGATTGGCAATGGATGTTAGCTCAGGGCTAATCTTCCTCACACACACACACACACACACAAAGCTCAAGTCTAATCTTCCTCACAACAAAAAAGAAAAAGAAAGAAAAAGAAATCACAGGTAACCATTGTTATAACCTGGGTTGTATCTGTAACTTGCTTTTCTTTCCTGGCTATTCCTCCAAGTTAGAGAAATCTTAACAGTTCCTCAAAGATAGAGTGCTCACTCTTTTGCCACAAAATATTTCATGATATGGCTATGCTTCAATTTTTTTTTAAATTTTTTTGTTTATTGCAGTAACATTGGTTTATAACATCGTAAAAATTTCAGGTGTACATCATTGTACTTCTATTTCTGCATAGATTACATCATGTTCACCACCAAAATACTAATTACAACCCATCACCACACACATGTATCGAATTATCCCTTTCACCCTCCTCCCTCCCCCCTTCCCCTCACGATGAAATCCAGCCATTTGTGACAACATGGATGGACATTGAGGGTATAATGCAAACTGAAATAAGTCAGAAGGAGAAGGTTAAATACCGTATGCTTCAATTTAATTCAACCATTTTCCTATTTACGAACATTTACTGTGTTTCCACCTTCTTTTTTGCCACTAGTCACAATGTTACAATAAACATTCTTACTTCTTTTGGATAAATTCCCAGTCATAGGATTGCTGGGTTGAAGAGTATCCTTAGTTTTAGAGTACACATTACTAGATTACTTCTCACACACACACAAAAAGAGATGTAACAATACCAATTTCCACCAAGCCCAACATTCCATTTAGAGCTAAATATTATTACACTTGAAACTTTTTTCTAATCTTAAGAGAAACAAAGGATATCTATGTTTAGCTTAATAATTTGCTTTCTTCTGTTAGTGAGAATGGGCACCTTTTCGTATGCTTCCTGGACATTTTCAATTTGTTAACCTGTGAATAGACTATTTATACCCTTTGCACATTTTCATTGGGTTGACATTTTAAAAAATCAATTTATGAGAAGTCTATGTCTATTACAAATTAGATCCTTATCTGCTATAGACTTTGCAAATGTTTTTTATTAATTAATCATTTACCTTTGATTTTGTTTATGCTATCTTTTGCCATTTAAAATTATTAATTTTATGTAGTGAATGTGGCATTATTTCTCTAATGAATGCTAGATCCCTTGTCTTGCTCAAGAGTCTCTTCACTCCCTAAGTTGTGTGTAATTTTCCTACATCTTCAAAGGTTTTTTAATTAGAATTTTTATCTTGAGACAATTGTAGATTCATATGCTGTTGTACCATCCATGTATCCTTTACCCAGTTTCCCCCCAAGGGTAATAGTGACATCCTCCAAAACTATAGTACAATATCATAACCAGAAAATTGACATTGATACAATCCACCAATCTTATTCAAATTTCTCTAGTTATGCATATACTCATTCGTGATTGTGTGTATTTAGTTTTATGCAATTTTATCACCTGTATAGGTTTGTGAATCCGCCACCACAATCAAGATATAGAACAGCAGTCCCATCACTACAAAGGTCCCTCTAGTGTTGCCTTTTCATAATCATACCCACCTCCATCTCCTTCTGTCCCTTGCTCCTGTCCCTAACAACTGATAACCACAAATCTCTTCTCCATCTCTATAATTTTGTCATTTCAAAAATGTTATATAAATGGAATCATGCGGTATATATTCTTTGGGGATTGACTGTTTTCACTCAGCATACCCTTGAGATGCTTCCAAGTTGTGTGTATCAATGATTTATTCCTTTTTATTGCTGGAGTAGTATTCAATAATATGGATATACCATAGTATTTTCTTTAATCATTCACCCATTAATGCAATAATGCATAATGCATTATGCATTAATGCATAATCGCATAATTGCAATAATGCAATAATCTAGCTGGTTTCCAGTTTGGGACTGTTAGGAATAGAGCTGCTATGAATATTTGTTTGCAGGTTTTTGTGTAGACATGTTTTCCTGTCTCTGGGATAAGTGCCCAGGAGTACTATTGCTAGGTCGTATAGTTAGCACATGTTTAGTTTTATAAGAAACTGCTAAATAGTTTTCTAGAAAGACTAGACCATTTTACATTCCCATCAGCAACGTATGAATGATCCAGTTCTCAAAATCCTTACCAGCATTTGGTGTTATAACTTTTTTTAATGGTAGCCATTCTAGTAGTGATATCTCTTTTATTGAAATATAATGCACATACCATATAATTCACCATTTTAATGTGCACAATTCAGTAGTTTTTAGTACATTCACAAGGTTGTGTATCCATTACCACTATCTAATTTCAGGACATATTTATCACCACACACACACACACACACAAAAACCAAGTACCCATTAGCAGTCACTCCCCATTCCCTCCTCTCCCCAGCCTTTAGCAATCACTAATCTGCTTTCTGCCTCTGTGGATTTGTCTATACTGGATATTTCATATAAATGGAATCATATAATATGTGAGCTCTTATGTCCAGTTCCTTTCACTTAACATAAGGGTTTCAAGGTTCATCTGTGTTATAGCAGCTCAAATCTGCTGTTGAGCCCCTCTAGTAAATTTTTTTATTTCAGTTAATACACTTTTATATCCAATAATTAATTTTTGGTTCTGATAATTTCTATCTCTTTATTGATAGTCTCTATTTAGTGAGACATTGTTCTCATACTTTCCTTTAGTTCTTTAGACACGATTTTCTTTAGCTCTTTGAACTATTTCAAATTGTTTATTTCACACTGATTGAGTTTTAATAATTTGTGGGTTTTGAGAAATTAGTCTGTTTCTTCTAAATTGTCAAATTTGAGTGTAAAATTATTCACATTTTGTATAATTGATAGTAATGTGATTTAACTTGATAGAAGTTAAAGCAGTGAAGGCATATTTTAATTAGGAACTTTTGCAATTGGGGAAAAGAGATCTCAATATGGAACTGGGCTCAATTCTGAATACAATAAGAAAAAGTGGGGATTTACACCTAAGGAGCAGGATGGAGGGGTCAGTCGATGGAAAATTACAAAGAGGAAATATCAAGGATAAGTGGTGATTCTGACTAAACTGAATTCACAGGTTTCTTGGTGAAGGCAGGCTAGGGTGATCAGATAACACCTACGGGATGGTGAGGGATAAGGAATTTAATCAGATATCAAGAGTGATCAGATATCTGGAATGAGGATTCTTGCTAGATTGACATAATAGGATTCTTGCTGAAATTGGATGATTCAAAGATGGACAAATGTCAAGGTGTAGTTGAGAATTGCATTCAGAGGAGCCTGACTAAAGTTTGGTCAAGGAGAGACTCTTTGTCGATACTATTCCCTTTATTTTCTTTTTAATGGTTGCAAAATCTGTAGTGATATTCCCAGTATTGTATTTTTGTCAATCCAAGAATTTCTTTTATAATTGATTTTCTCTATTGTTTTCCTGTCTTCAATTTCACTGATTTCTGCTTTTTATTTCCTTCCTTCTGCTTGCTCTGTTCTTATTTTTCTCTCTTTTTCTAGTTTCTTGAGGTAAAAATTTAGATTATGGATTTGAGATCTTTCTTCTTTTCTAAAGTAAGCATTTAGTGCTATAAATTCCCTCTCAGCACTGCTTTAGCTGCATCCCATATATTGTGTTATATGGCATTTATATTTTCATTCTGTTCTACTTATTTTTTTCAGGTGTACATCAATAAATTCAATTTCTGTATAGATTACATCATGTTCACTGTAGCTTTGTAGTATATTTTGAAATCAGGGAGTGTGATACCTCCAGCTTTGTTCTTTTTCTCAGGATTCCTTTGGCTATTCGGGGTCTTTTGTTGTTCCATATAAATTTTAGGATTCTTTGTTCTATTTCTGTGAAAAATGTTGTTGGAACTTTGATAGGGATTGCATTGAATCTATAGATGGTTTTAGGAAGTATGGACATCTTAACAATGTTAATTCTTCCAATCCAAGAGCACGGAATATCTTTCCATTTCTTTGTGTCATCTTCAATTTCTTTCAGCAATGTTTTATAGTTTTTGCTGTACAGATCTTTTACCTCTTTGGTTAAGTTTATTCCTAGGTATTTTATTCTTTTTGTTGCAATTGTAAATGGGATGGTATTCTTAATTTCTCTTTCTGCTACTTCGTTGTTAGTGTACAGAAATGCAACTGATTTTTGTATAATGATTTTGTATCCTGCAACTTTACCATATTCGTTTATTACTTCTAAAATTTTTTGGTGGATTCTTTAGGGTTTTCTATATATAAAATCATGTCATCTGCAAATAGTGACAGTTTCACTTCTTCCTTTCCAATTTGGATCCCTTTTATTACTTTCTCTTGCCTGATTGTTCTGGCTAGGACTTCCAGTACTATGTTAAGTAGGAGTGGTGACAGTGGGCATCCTTGTCTGCTTCCTGTTCTTAGAGGGATAGCTTTCAGTATTTCACCATTGAGGATGATATTAGCTGTGAGTTTCTCATATATGGTCTTTATTATGTTGAGGTACTTTCCTTCTACATCCATTTTGTTCAGAGTTTTTATCATAAATGGATGCTGTATCTTGTCAAATGCTTTCTCTGCATCTATTGAGATGATCATGTGATTTTTATTCTTCATTTTATTAATGTGGTGTATTACGTTGATTGATTTGCGAATGTTAAACCATCCCTGCATCCCTGGAATAAATCCAACTTGATCATGGTGAATAATCTTTTTAACGTATTGTTGTATGCAATTTGCTAGTATTTTGTTGAGGATTTTTGCATCGATGTTCATCAGTGATATTGGCCTGTAATTTTCTTTTTTTGTGTTGTCCTTGTCTGGTTTTGGTATCAGGGTAATGTCAGCTTCGTAGAATGAGTTAGGAGCTTCCCCCTCCTCAATTTTTGGAAGAGTTTGAGAAGGATAGGTATTAAGTCTTCTTTGAATGTTTGGTGGAATTCACCAGGGAAGCCGTCTGATCCTGGACTTTTATTTTTGGGGAGGTTTTTGATTACTGTTTCGATCTCCTTACTGGTGATTGGTCTATTCAAATTCTCTACTTCTTCTTGATCCAGTTTTGGAAGGTTGTATGATTCTAAGAATTTATCCATTTCTTCCAGATTGTCGAATTGGTTGGCATATAGCTTTTCATAGTATTCTCTTATAATCTTTTGTATTTCTGAGGTGTCTGTTGTAACCTCTCCTCTTTCATTTCTGATTTTACTTATTTGTGCCTTCTCTCTTTTTTCTTGGTGAGTCTAGCTAAAGGTTTGTCAATTTTGTTGATCTTTTCAAAGAACCAGCTCTTAGTTTTATTAATTTTTCTATTGTTTTTTGGTCTCTATTTCATTTATTTCTGCTCTAATTTTTATTATTTGCCTTCTTCTACTGATTTTGGGCTTTGTTTGTTCTTCTTTTTCCAGTTCTTTTAGGTGCATTGTTAGATTGTTTATTTGAGATTTTTCTTGTTTGTTGAGATAGGCCTGTATCACTATAAACTTTCCTCTCAGAACCGCTTTTGCTGTATCCCATAAATTTTGGCATGTCGTATTTTAATTTTCATATGTCTCCAGGTATTTTTTGATTTCTTATTTGATTTCTTCGTTAACCCAGTCATTGTTCAGTAGCATTTTGTTTAATCTCCACGTATTTATGGATGTTCTGATTTTCTTCCTATAGCTGATTTCTAGTTTCATACTGTTGTGGTCAGAAAAGATGCTTGGTATTATTTCAAACTTCTTAAATTTATGGAGATTTGTTTTGTGGCCTAATATGTGATCAATCCTGGAGAATGTTCCATGTGCATTTGAAAAGAATGTGTATTATTCGGTTTTTGGATGGAATGCTCTGTATATATCTAATAGGTCCATCTGTTCTAGTGTGTCGTTTAAGGCCCTGTTTCCTTATTGATCTTCTGTTTGGATGATCTATCCATTGGTGTAAGTGGAGCGTTAAAGTCCCCTACTATTATTGTGTTACCGTCTATTTCTCTTTTTATGTCTGTTAATAATTGCTTTATATATTTAGGTGCACCTACATTGGGTACATAGATATTTTCAAGTGTTATATCCTCTTGTTGGATTGTTCCCTTGATCATTACATAATGCCCTTCTTTGTCTCTTTTTACAGTTTTTGTTTTAAAGTCTATTTTGTCTGATATGAGTACTGCTACCCCAGCTTTCTTTTCATTGCCATTTGGGTGGAGTATCTTTTTCCATCCCTTCACTTTCAGTTTGTGAGTGTCTTTAGGTATGAAGTGTGTCTCTTGTATGCAGCATATATATGGGTCTTGTTTTTTTATCCAGTCAGCCACCCTATGCCACTAATTGGAGCATTTAGTCCATTGACGTTTAAAGTAGCTATTGATAAGTATGTACTTATTGCCATTTTTAAACTTTTTTTTTCTCAGTGTTTTAGTAGTCCTTCTCTGTTCCTTGCTTCTTCTATACAGAATTGATGGTCACTTTAGTTTGACCTCTGTCTGAAAGCTGTATACTTTAACTCCTCTCCTCCCTCCTTTTATGTTTTTGATATCATATCTAACCTCTTTTTGTGCATTTGTATCCATTACGTTCTTATCATGGAAATAGATAATTTTTCCTATTTGTGGTCTTCTCTTTTCCCCTTAAATCAGTCCCCTTAATATTTCTTGTAGCACTGGTTTCTTGGTGACAAAATCCTTTAATTTTTGCTTGTCTGGGAAAATTTTGATCTCTCCTTCCATTTTGAATGATAACCTTGCTGGGTATCGTATTCTTGGCTGTAAGTTTTTTCCTTTTAGCACTTTAAATACATCATGCCATTCTCTTCTAGCCTGTAAGGTTTCTGCTTAGAAGTCAGCTGATAGCCTTATGGGGTTTCCTTTGTATGTAACTTGACATTCTCTTGCGGCTTTTAGGATTCTCTCTTTATCTTTAATTCTGGACATTTTGATTATGATGTGTCTTGGCGTGGGTCTCTTTGGGTTTATCTTGTTTGGGGCTCTCTGTGCTTCCTGTACCTGGATGTCTGTTTCCTTCCTTAGGTTAGGGAAGTTTTCATCTATTATTTCTTGAAATAGATTCTCTGCCCTCTTGTCTCGCTCTACTCCTTCCGTGACACCTATAACACGGATGTTAGTGCGCTTGATGTTGTCCCAGAGGTCCCGTAGACTGTCCTCACTCTTTTTAATTCTTTTCTCTTTTACCTGTTCAGCTTGGGTAATTTCTTCTAGTCTTTCTTCCAGCTCACAGATCCGTTCTTCTGTATCCTCTACTCTGCTTTTGAGTCCCTCTAATGAATTTTTCATTTCCAGTATTGTATTCTTCATTTCTGATTGGTTCTTTTTTATATCTTCCATTTCTTTGTTGACATTCTCATTGAGTTCATCTCTTCTTCTCCCCAGATCAGTGAGCATCCTTAACACTCTTAGTTTAAACTCTCTGTCGGATAGGTTGCTCATTTCTGTTTCACTTAGTTCCTTTTCTGGGGTTTTGTCCTGTTCCCTTACTTGGAATGTACTCTTTTGCCTCCTCATTTTGCCTCTTTCCCTGTGCTTGTGTCTACGTATTAGGTAGGTCAGCTACGTCTCCTGCTCTTGGATAGGTGACCTTATGTAAGTGATGCCTTAGGAGGCTTCCAGTGTGCTTCCCTCTGTTCTCAATGTTCCAGGGGTGACCCCTATGTGGGCTATGTGTGTCCTTCTGTTGTGACCTGTTTGCTCTCCCTGTAGGCACCCAGGGAGGCCAAGCTGTGCTCCTGGCCAGCTGTTGTAATGCTCAGCTGCTTGTAGTTGTTGTGAGCCCTTCAGTCTCTTTATCAGGTGTGGGGAGCCCCAGCACTGTTGGCTTCAAGTTCTAATACCACATTTGTGTTGCAGTATTTCTTTTAAGTGAGTAGGCCCCCAGCGTGGCAGGTTGTTAGGCTCAGGACCTTACAATTGCTGTAAGCCTCTAGCCTATTAGGTCTCTTGTCAGCTCTCTAAGGATTGCAACTGGGTGGGGCTGTCCTCAGGCACAGGAGCACCCAATTTTTTCAGGCTTTGGAAGGTAGGGCAAACCCCCTATGTGGGTCTTTGAGAAGCACAAGTCTTCTGCAGCTGACAAGCCCTGCCACCCACAGGTCCACACACACAGTCAACACAGTCCTGCACCGTGTGCACTCCCTTACCTCCCCAAGCAGACCCAGTCTCTCCATGGCAGGAGCCCCACACACTTCGCCACCGCCCCACACTCTCCACCCACTCCTGTGCACACCCTGCCCTGCTATAGTCGGCTCAGTTGCCAGGCTGCAGAGAATCCAGTCACCAATCTATGCAGGCCGACAAGTTGCTTGAGGGCTTGTTGTTGGGTGGGCCCAGTCTATCGGGTGGGCTGCCTGACCTGGCTGAGCTGGATTAAATCGGTGCTCTAGTGGGTGGGGCAGACCCTGGGCTAGCAGGCCTCAGGGAGAACTCCAATGGCGTCTGTGTTAGCATGCCCACACCAGGCCTCAACAATGGCCGCTGCCAATGCCCCAGTCCCTGGAGTGTTCTCACTCCTCACTGAGATGCACTCAGGGCCTATTAGGTGAGTCTCTTTTCACCCCAGCACTGTGCACCTTTCTTTCTGGTGATTTTAGGATGCTTTCTGAAAAGGGTGAGTTTGCATGTGGCCCCTTTAAGAGCCGGTTTTAGTTTCTTTGTGAACCGGGTTTTCTGGGGGTACTCCCCAATGTTTTAGCAGCAGGCAAAGTCAGATGTTATGCCGCTGTTCTCGATTGTGCTGGGTCCACAAAATGCCCACAGCAGGGGCGCTCCCCGGCTCAGGCCCCCGTGCCTCCAGGGAGGCTGCGTGCCTGTGAGCTGCTCCTGGCGGCCGTCAAGCTGGCGGCTTGTGACTGCTGCGTTTTTCCTCTCCAGAAGGGAGTTTCTGCCTCTTCCACCTCAGTTAGGATTGTCCGTTGTTGCAGGAGTTCCTCTTATCCAGTTTTCAGTTCTGTCTCAGGGGTAATTTTTCCACGAGTAGTTGTAAATTGGCTTTGTCTGCAGGAGGAGGTGAGTTCAGAGTCTGCTTACGCCACCATCTTGACTCCTCTCCCTCTGTTCATTTTTCTTAATATGTTCTTTTGGGTTTTTTTTTTTTTGGCTTGCATATTTTTTATTAACCTATCTTCAAGTTTGCTAATTCTTTTTTCTGCTAATTCACATCTAGTGTTGATCTCTCTGTTGAATTTTTCACTTTTTTAAATTATAATTCTTATCCTCAGAATTTCCATTTGGTTAATTGTATAATATATATCTTTTTATTGATATTCTATTTGATGAGACATTATCATCATAGCTTTCTGCACTTTTAAAAGCAGTTTTCTTTAATTCTTTTAACATTTTTATAATGGCTATTTTGAAGTATTTGTCTGTTAAGTGTAACATCAGAGCCCTCTAACACACAGTTTCTGTTGCCTGCTTTTCTTCTCTTGTGTATGGGTCACACATTCCTGTTTCTTTCCATGACTCATAATTTTTTTGTTGAAATCTGGGCGTTTTAGGTAATATATTATTAGAAACTCTGAATATTGTTTTTACTCTTCTCTCTCTGCAGTTTGCTTATGTTGCTGATTTGTTTGTTCAGTGACTTACCTAAACAATTTTAGTGAAGTCTATTTCTTCTGCTGTGTGAAGCATCTAATGCTATTCCTCAGATGGCCTTGAGTATACATGTAGTCACCCCGGGATGACAGTGGTTTTAGCTGTGTTCTCTTTGTCTGTCTCCTGCACTGATCTCTCTGATATGCTTCTAGCCAGTCTGCCTCTATTGATATCTCACTTAGATGTTAGCATCCACAACTTGCTAGCTGGCTGCTTTACTGCTTTGACAATGTTCTGGGACATAAATTGCTCTTTAGACTGATCCAATTAAATTTGGGCACCTTTACAGCTGTACTGTGGAGGCCATACTTTGAGGATTTTCCTGACACTAAAGGCGCTTTTCTTAGCTGTTTATTTCCCTGGTTATCTCTAGAAAACTAGCTGGCCTAAGGTTTAGCTTGTTGTTCTCATGGAGCTACCAGCCTCCTTTTAATTGCTTACCACCAAAATCTTCATTATTTTCAAGAATGCCCTTAGGTTTGAATTCCTCCATACTCTGTTTCAAATATAGTCAGTTCCTTTATGGAGATCTTCAGAAATCTCAGTTTTTAAGGACTGTCTCTCCCCTAGGGAAAATATATGAGTCACTATTTTGGGCCTTGGGCAGGGAGTGGTAGCCTCTATTCTCCTTGGCTTGCCTCTCACCATGTGGAAACTTTGTTCTGTGTGCAAGCTGGTTCTGCAGTGATAAGTGCCCCAGTATTCTTTTCTTCAACCCCTGAGGTAGAGCCTAGCGTATGAGTGGGGGGACATTGGAGGAAGAGAGTTCACTAACTCTTGGTCACACCCAGTAGGAGTTTAACCTCTGTAATTCTGAGTTAAGGTGGATGAGAAATACTGGCAGCCTGCCCCTCCAAGTAAGAAGCCTTATCCATTTATTGAGAGCCTCATCCAACTGGAATAGAGCCTCAGTCAAAGAGACCCAGGGGATGGAGGGAGTGAGCCATGGCTCAAGTGCCACAGACTCTCATGTTCTTACCAAGATTTAGTAGATTTTATTGAACAAATGTTTCTTCACTTGCTGTATGTCCTTGGCACAATTTCCAGAGACTCTAAATGGTTGTTTTTATAATTTTCACCGCTTATACTTGTTTCATTAGAACGGTCTTCGAGACTTTTCATGCTGTATCCTGTCAGTGGAATTCATAATCCAGTCAAATACTTTGCACTAAAATTTCATTGTAATTTAAATAATAGTGACATAATAGCATAAAATTAAATGTCCAACAGCAAAAGAATAGTGAAATAAAGCATCAAACTACTCAAATAATGGTTTGAATACAGTTGTACAGGGATAATATTAAAAATCCATATATGAAAACATAAATATGGTGTGATCATAATTACATTAAATACATGTATATGTTTTTATATATAAAATATTTGTATAGATAATATTAAGGGACAAAAGGTCAAGTAGTTCACAATAGTTATCTGTATGTTGATAAATTATATTTTATTATTATTTGTAGTGCTCTAGGATTGCCAAGAACTGCTCATGAGTTTCTTTTAAAACTCACAAAAAATCAAAGCTATTTAAGAAAAATATTTACATAGAGTTATTAATAACAAAGCAGAATATTTACAGTGTGCTTAATGTAAAAGACACACAGAAAACTGTTATCTACTGTGATCACAATTCTGTGAAGATATATGGGTATATATATATATGCACAAAAGAAAAGTCCTGGAAAATATACACTATATTGAGAATTAAATAAGAAAACATTTATTGAGTACCTTGGACGACACAGGCATTGGGGATAGTTTTTGTTTTCCAAATTATAAAATTAGCATGTATTATTGTTACAATGACAATAAAAATAATTAAAGAAACTCCACTACCATCAAATGAAAATGGAATAAAAATACAATTCAGAGAAATAATACTAGTATCTAAAAAAACTATGAAAAAATTTTCTGTCTTAGTTGCAATTAAAGAATGCACATTAAAAGAATATATACCACATTTCTCCAGTTGGCTTGGCAAAGGATTATAAAGGAACATTGAAAGGAAGATGGCTGTCAATTCAAGATCAGCTGCAGAACAGGACTTTTGTTCAATTTTTGCTAAATGAGATTTTTTCCAAGCACAAAAGGCAGAGAAAGAGCACACTGTAGCACGTCCATGGAGCAATACTGCCTCCAAATGGCTAATCTGACAAGAATTAGATAATATAAAAAGATACTGCAAGATGATTTTGTACTTTTAGACCACTGAAACATATGCTAAGGAGCCTCAGCAGGCTGAATAAAAGGGAGGAAAACTGTGGTCCTTGGTACTCATTCTATTGGTATTCCCAGCCTCCCTGGAACCACAGCAGTAATGCAGGCAAGGCATTCATTCAACTGGTAATTATTGAGCACATATTACACATTATGTGTCAGGCACTCTTAGGTGAAGGAAAGTGAATAATAAATATGACAGACAAGGTGCAATTTTCATGGTAATTGAATTATATTAGGGATGTAGGGCATAAAAACATAATTTCAAATAATAACTCCTTGAGAAAAATAAATCAGCATATTATGTCACGTGTGATGGAGTATTAAAGAAAAAATTATTCTGACACTTGGTAAAATAGTAAGAAATACTTTACTCAAGACTATGCAATAGGGGGGAGAGATTGAGCTCAACTCCAAATAAAGGAAAAACAGCTGGGTATTTACAGCCAATGAGTAGAGTGAGCTGGTCAATAGATGGAAAATTATTAAGAAGAGACTTCAAGTGTAGGGCAATTATTGATAAACTGGCCTAACAGGATTCTTGGTAAAGGCAGGCAAAGGGTTTATACATCAAAGCTGGGGGATGAGAAACTTGATCAGCTATCACAAGTGATCAGATATCAAGGGTGGGATAATTCTTGCTAAACTAACTTAGAAGGATTCTTTGCTAAGAGTGGGCTGGGCAGTCCAAAGGCAGGACTGGGGCCAAGGTCAAGGCCTGCTAGAAAAGAGGGTTCAGAGGATCCTGACTGAAGTTTGGTCAAGGAGAGAGTCTTTCTCAGGGGAGAGCACTTCTACATAGGCTTCACTGAGGTGGTGATATTTAAACTGAGACGTGAATGACAAGAATGAGTGAGTTATGCAAAGATCTGTGGGCAGAGAGTTCTAAGCAGAGGGTACAGAAACTGTGACAGCCCTGAAATAGAAGCAGGCTTGACATACTCCCAAGAAACAGAAAGAAAGTTATAGTAGCCAAAGCACATTGAGCCAAGGATCTCATAGCAGGAGGTAAGGGCAAAGATATAGCCAGGATCCAGAATATGTAAATCAAACTTAAGGGTTAAAGATTTATTTTAAAATGCTTGAAGTATTTTAACTCAAAGAGTGATTTGATCCAACTTATGTGTTTTAAAAGATCACTCTGGCTGCTGTATGAAGAATGGAAAGGGCAGGGGAATAACTGAATAAGAAGAGGCTAGGGAACTTATCATGGGATATTATTGAAAGGGAGAGAGATAGTAATAAATGGCTATTAATTGCACATTTTCTCTGTGCTAGACATTGTGCTAAGAAAGATTTTACATTGGTTATTTCATTTACTCTTCACAACAGTCCTAGAAGGTTGGTATTATCAATATGCCCATTTTAAAGATGAGGAAACTGAGCCAGAGAGGGGTTAGAGAACATGCCTAAGGTTACACACAGGTAATTGTTAAGGATTGAAACCACGATCTGAGTGTGGGAGTCTGACCTGCCCTAACAAAACATGCCATTGCATACCAACTTAGCTTCAATAGTATATAAAAAACTCTGCTGGTATACAGTTCTGTCCCCCAATTTATGTTGTTATTGTTACAAATTAAATATTTATACATTCTGTGCCTAATAATACAGATTTATAATTATTATTTTATATGTTTTTCTTTAAAATCCTATGGGAAAAAATGAGGAGTTAGAAAACAAAAATACAGACTTTTGTATTTAACAATGTAGTTACCTTTATTAATGTTCTTTATTTTTACATGTGGCTTTGGTTTCTCCCTTGTCCTTTCTTTTAAGATTAAATGACTCTATCATTTCTTATAGGGCAGGTCTACTATTGATGATTCCTTCAACTTTTGTTTTTCTGGGAATGTCTTAATTTCCCCTTCATTTTTGAAGGATAATTTTGCTGGGAACAGAACTCTTGGTTGATTTTTTTTCTTTCAGTACTTTATGTTTTCTTATTTTTTATTTTTTTGTGAGGAAGATTGGCCCTGAGCTAACATCCAGTGCCAATCTTCCTCTTTTTGCTGAGGAAGATTGGCTCTGGGCTAACATCCATGCCCATCTTCCTCTACTTTATATGGGACACCTCCACAGCATGGCTTGACAAGCAGTGCATCTGTGTGCGCCCGGGATCTGAACCTGCAAATCCTCAGGCTGCTGAAGTGGAGCACACACACTTAACTACTACACCACCGGGCTGGCCCATCTTCCAGCACTTTAAACACGTCATCCCACTGCCTTCTATCCTCCATGATTTACAAAGAGAAATTGGCTGCTAATCCCAATGAGATTCTCTTTTACATAATGAGTTCCTTTTATCTTGCTGCTTTCAGGATTTTCTTTGTATTTCAACTTTTGATAGTTTGATTATACTGTGTGTTGGAGTGGAGTTCTCTGAGTTTATCTTACTAGGACTTCGTTGAGCTTCTCGGATGTGTGGATTCATGTATTTCATCAAATTTGGGAAGTTTTTGGACATTACTTCTTCAAATATTCTTTCTACCCCTTTCTCTCCTCTACCACAGGATCCATTTATGCCTATGTTGGTGTTTGATGGTGTCCCATGGGTCTCTTAGGCTCTTAATTAATTTTTCTTCCTTCTTTTTTTTTCTTCTACTCAGACTGGATAGTCTCAAATGACCTAGCTTCAAGTTTGCTTATTCTTTTTTCTGCCTCCTGAAATCTGCTGTTGAAGACCTTTCATAATTTTTTTTTCATTTCAGTAACCGTACTTTTCAGCTGTACATATCTATTTTGTTTTCTTTTATAATTTCTCTCTCTTTATTGATATTCTCTATTTGGTGAGATATTATTTTCTTAGTTCCCTTTAGTTCTTTGTCCATGGTTTCATCTAGTTCTTTGAGCATATTTATGAGAGTTGATTTAAATTCTTTGTTTAGTAAGTCCAATATCTGTGCTTCCTAAGGGAAAGAAATTTTCTATCAATTTCTTTTTTTCTTATGAATGATCCATACTTTCTTGTTTCTTTGTTGCTTCAAAATTTTTGTCAAAAATTGGACATTTTAAATATTATATTGTGTTGTATTAATAAGGAGTCTCCAGAGAAACAGAACCAATAGGATATATATATCTATAAAAGGAGATTTTTGGTAGGAGTTGGCTCATGTAATTATGGAGGCTGAGAAGTCCCATTATCTGCCATCTCCAAACTGGAGAACCAGGAAAGCCAGTGGTGCAATTCAGTCTGTGTCTGAAAGGCTGAGAATGAGGGGAACCAATGGTGTAAGTCTCAGTCTAAGTCAAAAGGCCCAAGAACCAAGAGCACTGATGTCCAAGGGCAGGATAAGATGGATGTCCCAGCTCAAGCAAAAAGAGCAAATTTATTCATTCTTCACCTTTTGGTTCTATTCAGACCCTCAATGGATTGCATGATGCCCACTTGTATTGGTGAGGGCAATCTTCTTCACTCAGCCTACTGATTCAAATGTTAATTTCCTCCAGAAACACCCTCACAAATATATACAGAATACTGTTTTACCAGTTTTCTGGCCATCCCTTAGTTCAGTCATGTGGACACATAAAATTAAACGTCACATGTGGTACCTCTGAAAATTAGTCTCCTCTTTCCTTTGAGTTTTTGTTCCTTCCTGCTCTGGATTATAACTGTACGTTTGTTTAGTTATTTATCTAAAATGTTTTATAAGGAATATATTCTTGGGGCTGGCCACGTGGCTTAGCAGTTAAGCATGTGTGCTCCGCTACTGGCGGCCTGGGGTTCAGATCCCAGACACGCACTGACACACCGCTTCTTCAGCCATGCTGAGGTCGTGACCCACATACAGGAACTAGAAGGATGTGCAACTATGACATACAACTATCTACTGGGGCTTTGGGGAAAAAAAAAGGAGGAGGATTGGCAATAGATGTTAGCTCAGAGCCGGTCTTCCGCAGCAAAAAGAGGAGGATTAGCACAATGTTAGCTCAGGGCTAATCTTCCTCACAAAAAAAAAAGAATATATTCTTTGTCATGTGTTCCCACTGAAGCTTCCATTTAATTAGGTTAGTGGTCAGTTAGTGATTTGACAGACATTTACTTAAATGCCTATAGCAAAAGAAAATAAAAAGCCCCTGGTCTTTGCATATAGTTCTTGTTGGGGCACTCCTTCAATGGTTCACCAGGCTCTTTACCACTATGCCTTTGACTTCACTTTCTGCTTGCATGGAGCCTAAAGGTCAGCTACAGGTAAAAAATTTGTGTCTTATGAGGTCCTTTAACAACATGAATGCAGCCCTGGGCTTGTGTGTGGTCTTCCAGATACTCCAGTAAACACAGGAGCTTTACAAAGCCCTTATTGCCCCATGTGTCTCCTTCTCTTGCCTCGTTCTTTCAGGCTTTTTTGTCTGTCTACTGCTTAGTCTGTTATTCCTTGTGCTTGGTGGCTGTGGCTAGTATATTTGCCTTTTAATGTTTCAGACAAATGACACCTGTGAGCCCTGAGAATGCTCTGAGAAAGCAAGACCCTGAGCCAACCCCTTAGAAAGCCACTAGATCTTCGACAAAGGAGCCAAGAACATACAATGGAGAAAGGAAAGTCTCTTCAACAAATGGTGTTGGGAAAACTGGAAAGTCATGTGAAAAAAAAAAATGAAAGTAGACCATTATCTTACACCATACACAAAAATTAACTCAAAATTGATTAAAGACTTGAATGTAATACCTGAAACTGTGAAACTTCTAGAAGAAAACATAGGCAGTATGCTCTTCGACATCGGTCTTAGCAACAAATTTTCAAGCACTATGTCTGACCGGGCAAGAGAAACAATAGAAAAAATAAACAAGTGGGACTACATCAAACTAAAAAGCTTCCACACAGCAAAAGAAACCATTAGCAAAATGAAAAGACAACCTAACAATTGGAGGAAGATATTTGCAAACCATATATCTGATGGGGGTTAATATTCAAAGTATATAAAGAACACATACATCTCAACAACAAAAAAACTAACAATCGAATTAAAAAATGGGCAAAAGACTTGAACAGACATTTCTTCAAAGAAGGTATACAGATGGCCAACAGGCACATGAAAAGATGTTCAACATCGTTAACTATCAGGGAAACGCAAATCAAAACTGCAATGAGATATCACCTCATGCTTGTCAGAATGGCTATAATTAACAAGACAGGAAACAACACGTGTTGGAGAGGATGTGGAGAGGAGGGAACACTCATACACTGCTGGTGGGAGTGCAAACTGGTGCAGCCACTATGGAAAACAGTATGGAGATTCCTCAAAAAATTAAGAGTAGAACTACCATACGATCCAGCTATTCCACTGTTGGGTATTTATTCAAAGAACAAGAAAACACTAATGCATAAAGATACATTCACCCCTGTGTTCATTGCAGCATTATTCACAATAGCCAAGACTTGGAAGCAACCTAGGTGCCCATCAAGGGACGAATGGATGAAGAAGATGTGGTATATATACACAATGGAATACTACCAGCCATGGCAAATGATGAAATCCAGCCATTTGTGACAACATGGATGGACATTGAGGGTATTATGCTAAGTGAAATAAGTCAGAGGGAGAAGGTCAAATACTATATGATCTCACTCATAAGTAGTAGATAAAAACAACAACAAACTAACACATAGAGACACAGATTAGATTGGTGGTTACCAGAGGGGAAGGTGGGAAGGAGGAGGGCAAAAGGGACGATTAGGCACATGTGTGTGGTGATGGATTGTAATTATTATTTGGATGGTGAACATGATAACATGATGTAATCTATGAGGAAATAGAAGTATAATGGTGTACACCTGAAATTTATACAATGTTATAAACCAATGTTACCACAATAAAAAAAAAGAAAGCCACTAGACAGGCCAAAACACACAACCACAATTCTTTGAGAATAAGGTGCATATTGTTCCCTTTGGCACCAGCAAGCTCCCCTAGGAATGCCGGCCATTGTTTTCATGGCTAACCCCAAGCTGAGGAATGGGGTATGGTGCACAGGTAAGTTCAAATGCCACAGTGTTGTCTTACTTAAATTCAGTAGCTTCTTTCTTCATTAAAAAAACGTTGAGGGTGAGCCAGCCCTGATTGCCTAGTTGTTAAAGTTCAGCACGCTCCACTTTGGTGGCCCAGGTTGGGTTCCTGGGTGCAGAACCACACCACTTGTCTGTCAGTAGTCATGCTGTGGCAGCAGCTCACACAGAAGCACTTACAATTAGAATATACAACTATGTACTTGGGCTGTGGGGAGGAAAAAAATGTTAAGGGTACCTCCTAGACCCTCCCAACTGGTGGGTCTGTTTGGGAAATTTAGAGTAGCCTAGAGCAGATTCTCCCCCTCCCCCACAGGCAAAGAGGATGAGAAATAGCCCCACCTACCCATAGAGAGAGTCTTCGAGCACCATTTGACCAAAAGGGCAGGTGATAACTCTGGGAAGCTGTGCATTCCGGTGGCACTTGAGCTGAGAGAAGGGCAGACAGAGCCAATAGTTTGCAGAGCAAAACCAGTGACTCTGTTCGGCCAGGGAACTTGGGGTTCAGATCAACTTTAATTAAGACACCCAAAATAGAGCTTTACCATCTTTAGAGTTGCTTCTCCAGCTGTGCCAGGGTAGGGAATCTAATTTTTAGCCCTGCTCATCACAGAATACAGCCTTTACTCTGTTCAACCAGGCAGTCTAACCACAGCACACAGGAATAGCCCATTCAAAAGCCATAAATACAGTGGCACTTGAACAAAGAGCACAGCCTGTGGCATCCCCATCTGCAGAGAAAAACCAGTGTCCTCACCTGACCAGGGAATTGAGTGCACACTCAGGCCTAATTTAGGCCCCCAAACAATGAACTATCTAGGCCATGGGCCCTGCCCTGCTGCCCTGCCAGGGAAGGGAAGCTAATTCATAGTCCCAGCTACTATTAAATATAGTACCCAGTCCTGACCATCTAGTAAGCCTGACCACAGAATTCAGGAAACCATGTATCTCATCCTATAGCCTCACTTGGATAGGGAACAAAGCCAGCAGCCCTAATCAACAGTTCTCAGCCAGTGGCACACCCTCATCCCCATTTACAGAGCTCAAACAGTTGCCTTGCCCAAAAATAGATCCTAATAGCAGGCCCCACCTACCCAAAGACATTACGAGCAAACTGACTCAGAAACCCAAACTGAGCTGACTGGTGAAGAACTGTCTCTGCCAAAGAAAATCTATAAAGTCTGGAAAAGAAGCCCCATTACTCCAATGCACAGATACCAATGTAAAGAATCAAGGATCACAAAAATCAGGTAAATATGACACCACCAAATGAAACTAATAAAGTTCAATAACTGACCCTAAAGAAATGGAGATCTAAGAAGTATCAGACAAAGAATTCAGAATAATTCTCTTAAGGAAGTTTAATGAACTACAAGATAACATAGACAGAAAATGAAATTAGGACAATAATGCATGAACAAAATAAGAAGTTTGATAAGGAGAGAGCAACCATCAAAAAAAAAAAAAAAAAACGGGGCTGGCCTGGTTGTGCAAGTGGTTAAGTGCACATGCTCTGCTGCAGTGGCTCGAGGTTTGCCGGTTCGGATCCTGGGCGTGCACTGACTCATCACTTGGCAAGCCATGCTGTGGCTGCGTCCCATATAAAGTGGAGGAAGATGGGCACGGATGTTAGCCCAGGGTCAGTCTTCCTCAGCAAAAAAAGAGGAGGATTGGCAGATGTTAGCACAGGGCTGATCTTCCTCACACACACACACAAAAAACCCAAACAGAAATACTAGAATTGAAAAATACAATAACTGGACTGAAGAATTCAATAGAGAGTTTCAAAAGTAGATTTAATTATGTAGAAGAAAGAATCAACAACCTGGAGTATAGGACACTGGAAATTACCCAGTCAGAGGAGCAAAAAAAAAAAAAAAAGAAAGAATAAAAAAGAGTGAAGAAAGCCTATGGGGATTATTGGACACAACAAAAAGAAACAATATTTGCCTTATGGGAATTCCAGAAGGAGAAGAGACAGAGAAAGGGACAAAAAGTATATTTAAAGCAATAATGACAGAAAACTATCCAAATCTGGGGAAGGAAATGGCCATTCAGATCCATGAGGCCCAAAGGACCACAAATAGGTTGAACCCAAATAGGGCTATACCAAGACACATTATAATTAAATTTTCAAATGTCAAAGACAGAAAAAGAATTTTAAGAGCAGTAAGAGAAAAGAGAGAAGTCACATACACAGGAACCCCCATAAGACTATCAGCAGATTTCTTAACAGAAAGTTTTCAGGCCAGGAGAAGATGGGAAGACATATTCAAAATATTAAAAGAAAATAACAGTCAACCAAGAATTCTATACTCAACGAAGCTGTCCTTCAGAAATGAAAGAAGGATCAAGACTCCAGAACAAACAAAAGTTTACAGAGTTTTAAACCTCCAGTCCTACTTTACAAGAAATGCTGAAGGGAGTTCTTTGAGTGGAAGTAAAAGAATACTAATTAACATCATAAAAAAAGGAAGCATAAATCTCATTGTTAATGATAACTATATAGTCATAGTTATATTCTGCAATAGAGTAATAGTGGTTCATAACTCACAACTCTAGTTTAAAAGTTAAAAAAATATTGTAGCAAAAATAACCATAAATACAATAATCTGTTATTAGTTACACAATATAAAAAACATGTAAGTTTTACCAGCAATAACCTAAAATGTAAGGGGGACAAGAAGTAAAAGTGTAAAATTTACAAATTCTATTGAAGTTAAGTTGTTATCAGTTTAAACTAGGTGTTATCAGTTTAAGATATATTTTATGTAAGCCTCCTGATAACCACAAGGGAAAATGTTGTAGTAATTATATAAAAGAACACAATAAAGAAGTCAAACCATACTGATACTAAAAGACATCAAAACACACAAAAACAGCAGAGTAAGAAACAAGGAACAGTGGATCTACAAAACAACCAGAAAACAATTAACAAAATGGCAATAGTGAGTCCTCATCTAGCAGTAATTACTTTAAATGCAAATGAATTAAATTCTCCAATCTAAAGACAAAGAATGGCTAAAAGGACAGAAAAAAATAAAAAACAGGATCCAACAATGTGCTGCCTACAAGAGACTCACTTTCACCTTCAAGACACATATAGGCTTAGAGTGAAGATACGGGAAAAGGCATTTTAAGAAATGGTAACCAAATGGAAAAAAAAAGCAATACTTATATCAGGCAAAATAGACTTTATCTTTTTCCATTAATTCACTGCTTACATACATTTTATTTTATTTTATTTCTTATTTATTTAATTTTTATTGTGGTAACATTGGTTTACAACATTATATAATTTTAGGTATACATCATTATATTTCAATTTCTGTGTAGATTACATTATGTTCACCACCCAAAGATTAATTATAATCCATCACCATACACATGTGCATAATCACCCCTTTCACCCTCCTCCCTCCCCCCTTCCCCTTTGGTAACACCAATGCAATCTCTGTCTCTATGTGTTTGTTTGTTGTTGTTTTTATCTTCTATTTATGAGTGAGATCATATGGTATTTGACTTTCTCCCCCTGACTTATTTCACTTAGGATAATGTCCTCAAGGTCTATCAGACAAAATAGACTTTAAACTAAAAATGGTAAAATGAGACAAAAAAGAACACTGTATAATGATATAGTCAATAAATCAAGACAATATAACAATTGTAAATATTTGTGCACCCAACATCAGAGCACTTCTATATATAAAGCAAATTCTAACAGAGCTAAAAGGAGAAATAAGCAGTAATACAATAATATTTTGTGACTTTAATACTCCAATCTCAACAATAGATAGATCATCCAGACAGAATCAATAAGGAAACAGAGGATTTGAACACTATAGACCAAATGGACCTAATAGACATATACAAAGCATTCCTTTCAACAAAAGCAAAATACACATTCTTCTCAAATGCACACAGAACATTTTCTAGGATAGACAATATGTTAGGCCACAAAACAAGTCTTAGCAAATTCAAGAAGATTGAAATCAGACCAAGTATCTTCTCTGACCACAATGGCATGAATCTAAAAATCAATAATAAGAGGAAAACTGAAAAATTCAGGAATACATGAAAATTAAACCACATTCTGCTGAACAACTAATGCATCAAAGAATAAACTAAAGAGAATAAAAATGTTTCTTGAGACAAAAATGGAAACACAGCATACTAGAACTTATGGGATGCAGAAAAAGCAGTTCTAAGAAGGAAGTTTATAGCTATAAACACCTACATTAAGAACCAAGAAAGATCCCAAATAAACAACCTAACTCTACACCTTAAGAAACTAGAAAAAGAAGAACTGAGTCCAAAGTTAGCCAAAGAAAGGAAATAACGAATATTAAAGCAAAAATAAATGAAATAGAGAACAAAAATCAATAGAAATATTAACCAAACTAAGTCGGTTCTTTGAAATGATAAACAAAATTGATCAACTCTTAGCTAGACGAACCACAGAAAAAAAAGAAAACACCCAAATCAACAAAATTATAAATGAAAAAGGAGACATTACAAATGATACCACATAAATTCAAAGGATTGTAAGAGGCTATTACGAACAAGTATATGCCAACAAACTGGACAACCTAGAAGAAATGTTTCCTAGAAACATACAACTTACCAAGATTCAATCAGGAAGAAATAAAAAATTGGAATAGACCAGTTACCGAGTAAGAAGATTGAATCATAATCAAAAGTCTCCCAACATAGAAAAGCCAAGGATCAGATGGATTGACTGGTGAATTTTACCAAACATTTTCAGAAGAATTAACACCATTCCTTCTCAAATTATTCCAAAAAATTAAAGAGGAGGGAACACTCCCAAGCTCATTTTATGAGGCCATTATCTTGATATCAAACCATAAAAGGGCACTTCTAGAAAAGAAAACTATAGGCTAATATCCCTGATAAATATAGATACAAAAATTCTCAATAAAGTACTATAAATCCAATTCAGCAGTACCTTAAGAGGATCATTCACCACAATCAAGTGGGATTTATTCCTGGGATGCAAAGAGGTTCAATATACACAAATCAATCAATGTGACACATCACATTAATAGAATGAAAGAAAAGAATCATATGATCATGTCAATAGATACAGAAAAAGCATTTGACAAAATTCTACATTCATTCATGATAAAAACTCTTAACAAATTAGTCATAGAAGGAACATATCTCAACATAATAAAGGCCATATATGACAAGCCCACAGCTAAAATCATACTCAATAGTGAAAGGTTGAAAGCTTTTCCTTTAAGATCAGGAAAAAGATAAGGATGCCCATTCTCATCACATCTATTCAATCTAGTACTAGAAGTCCTAGCTAGAGCAATCAGGCAAGAAAAAGAAATAAAAGTTTTCAGAATTGGAAAGTAAGAAGTAAAATTGTCTCTATTTGCAGAGAACATGATTTTTATATAGAAAATACTGAAGACTCAACAAAAAAATGTTATATCTAATCAATGAATTTAGTAAAGTTTAAAGATACAAAATTAACATACAAAAATCAGTGTTTCTATATGCAACAACAAAATTTCTACAAAAGAAGTAAAGAAATTGATCCAATTTACAATAGCATCTGAAACAATAAAATACTTATCAATAAATTTAACTAAAGAGATGAAAGTTCTCTACACTGAAAACTACAAGACATTGATGAAAGAAATCAAAGAAGACACAAATAAATGGAAAAATATCACATGTTCATGGATTAGAAGAATTAACATTTTTTAAATGTCAATATTACCAGAAGCCATCTACATTCAATGCAATTCCTATCGAGATTCCAATGTTTTTTTTTTACAGAAGTAGAAAAAACCCTAAAATTTATGTGAAACAACAAGAGACCTCAAATAGCCAAAGAAATCCCAAGAAAGAAAAACAAAGCAGGAAGTATCACACTTTCTGAGTTCAAGCTGTACTGTAAAGATATAGTCATCTAAACAATATGGTACTGGCATAAAAACAAATAGGCCAATGGAACAGAATTGAGAGCCCAGAAATAAACTCAATTATATACAGTCAATGAATGTTCGCCAAAGAAGCCAAGAATACTCAATGGAGAAAAGACAATCTCTTCAATAAATGGTTCTCAGATAATTGGATATTCACACATAAAAAAAATAAAATGACTCATATCTTACATCAGTCATAAAAACTAACTTGAAATGGATTAAAGACTTAAATGTAAGACCTGAAACTATAAAGCTCCTAGAAGAAAACATAGGCAGTAAGCTCCTTGACATGGGTCTTGGTAATGATTTTTTGGATATGGCACCTAAAGCACAAGCAACAAAATCAAAAATAAACAATAGGGACTACGTCAAATTAAAAAACTTCTGAATAGAAAAAGAAACTATCAACAAAATTAAAAGACAACCTATGGAATTGGAAAAAATATTTGCAAACTATATATTTGATAAGGTGTTAATATCCAAAATATGTAAATAACTCATACAACTCATTAGCAAAAAAGCCATATAAACCAATTTAAAAATGGGCAAAGGAACTGAATAGACATTTCTCCAAATAAGATAAACAAAAGGCCAACAGATACTTAAAAAGATGTCCAACATCACTACTCATTAGGGCAATGCAAATTAAAATCACAATGAGATATCACCTTACACCTGTTAGAATGGCCATCACGGAATATTGTTCAGCCATAAAACAAAACAAAGAAATCCTACCATTTGCGACAACATGGATGGACCTTGAAGGCATTATGCTAAGTGAGATAAGTCCGACAGAGAAAGACAAATACTGTATGATCTCCTTTATATACGAACTCTAAAACAAACAAACACCAAACTCATAGAAAAAGAGATCAGACTTCTTGTTACCAGAGGTGGGGGATGGGGGGAGGGGGAACTAGAGGAAAGTGGTCAAAATATACAAACTTCCAGTTTAAGATAAATAAGTACTAGGGATGTAATGTACAACAGGATGACTATAGCTAACACTGCCATATGATATATAGAAAAGTTAAGAGAGTAAATTCTAAGAGTTCTCAACACAAGGAGAAAGATTTTTTTTCCTTTATTCTTTTCTTCTTTCTTTTCTTTTTATTATATCTATATGAAAAGATGGATGTTAGCTTATCCTATTGTGGTAATCATTTCACAATATATGTAAATCAAACCATCATGTTGTACACCTTGAACTTACACAGTGATATATGTCAATTATTTCTCAATAAAACTGGAAAAAAAACTGGTAAAATATACATAACATAAAATTTACTATTTATGATGGTTAATTTTATGTGTCAACTTGACTGGGCCATGGTGCCCAGATATTTGGTTAAAACTTATTCTGGATATTTCTGTGAGAATGCTTTTTGATGAGATTAACATTTAAATTGGTGGACTTTGAGTAAAGCAGATTGCCTTCCATAATGTAAGTTGGCCTCATCCGATCAGTTGAAGGCCTGAATAGAGCAAAAGGACGACCTTCCCCAGCGAGAGTGAATTTTGCAGCCAATGGCTTTTAGATTTGAACTGCACTATTGGCTTTCTCCTGGGACTCGTCCTGACAGCCTTTGGACTTGAGTTGTAACATCAGCATGTTCCTGGGTCTCCAGTCTACCAGTCCCCCCTGCAGATTTTGGATTTGCTAGCCTCTATAATTCCTTCAAATCTCTCTCTTTATTTATATATATATTCTAATGTCTGTTTCTCTGGAAAACTGACATTTTAATGATTTTTAAGTGAATAATTCACTACTTGCCTTAAGTACATTCATAATGTTGTGCAACTTTATTATCGTACCTTTCCAGAACTTTTCCGTCATTTCAAATAGAAACTCTGCACCTATTAAACACTAACTCCCCATTTCCTCCTCACCTAGCCCTTAGTAATCTCTTATATTTTCTGTCTATGAATTTGCTTATTCTGGGTACCTTATATAAGTGGAATCATATACAATATTTGCCTTTTTGTGTTTGGCTTATTTCACTTAGTATGATGTCTTCAAGGTTTATCCATGTTGTGGCAAGTGTCAGAATTTCATTCCTTTCTAAGGCTGAATAATATTCCGTTGCAGGTATGTACCACATTTTCTTTATTCATTCTTTTGCTGATGGACATTTGGGTTGTTTCCTCCCTTTTGACTATTGTGAATAATACTGCTATGAACATTTATGTACAAATATCTGTTTGAGTTCCTGCTTTCAATTCTTTTGGGTTTATGCCTGGAAGTGGAATTGATGGATCATATAGTAATTCTACATTTACCTTTTTGAGGAAACTCCATACTACTTTCAACAGTGGCTGCTCCATTTGACATTCCCACCAGCAATACACCATGGTTCCAAATTCTTCACATCCTTGCCAACACTTGTTATTTTCCATTTTTTTTTTTTTTAAAGATTTTATTTATTTTTTTATTTTTCCCCCCAAAGCCCCAGTGGATAGTTGTAAGTCGTAGCTGCACATCCTTCTAGTTGCTGTATGTGGGACTCGGCCTCAGGATGAACGGAGAAGTGGTGCCTCGATGCGCACCCGGGATCCGAACCCGGGCCACCAGCATTGCAGCGCGCGCACTTAACCACCAAGCCACAGGGCCGGCCCTATTTTCCATTTTTAAAAAATAGTAGCCATCCTAATGTGTGCAAAGGGGTATCTAATTGTGGCTTTGCTTTACATTTCACTAATTACTAGTGACGTTGAGCATTTTTTCATGTGTTTATTGTCCCTTTGCATATCTTCTTGCTATTCAAGTCCTCTTCCCATTTTTTAATTGGGTTGTTTGTTGTTGAGTTGTAGGAGTTAATTATGTATTCTAGATATCAATTCCTTATCATATATGCGATTTGCAAATATTTTCTCCTATTCTGTGGGTTGCCTTTTCACTCTTTTAATAGGGTCCATTGAAGAACAAAAGTTTTAAATTTTGATGAAGTCCAATTTACCTTTTTTGTTTGTTTGTTTATCACCTATGCCTTTTATGTCGTATCAAAGAAATCATTGCGCAAATTTGATGTCATGAAGATATCACCCTATTTTTTTTAAGAGTTTTATAGTTTAGGTCTTATATTTAGGTCTTTGACTCATTTTGAGTTAATTTTTGCGTATGGTGAAGGTGAGAGTCCAACTCCATTCTCTTGCATGTGGATATCCAGTTTTCCCAGCACCATTTATTGAAAAGACTATCCTTTTTCCCAGTGAATGGTCTTAGCACCCTTGTCAAAGATTAATTGACCATATATGTGAGGGTTTACTTCTGAGTTCTCTATTCTATTCCATTTATCTATATTTCTGTCCTTAGGCCAAAAGCACTCTTTTTTGATTACTGTAGCTTTGTAGTAAGTATTGAAATCAGGAAGTATGACTCTTCCAATTTTGTTCTTCTTTTTCAAGATTGTTTGTGTATTTAGTGTCCCTTGAGATTTCATGTAAATTTTAGGATGGGTTTTTCTATTTCATCAAAAAATGCCATTGGGATTTTTACAAGGATTGCATTGAATCTGTAGACCACTTTGGATAATATTGACATGTTAAAAATATTAAATCTTCCAATCCACAAACATGAGATGTTTCTCTATTTATTTATGTCTTCTTTCAATTCTTTTAGCATTTTTCTCTAGTTTTCTGTTTACAAGTCTGTGACTTATGTGGTTAAATTTATTCCTAAGTATTTTATTTTTTTTGATGGTATTGTAAATAGAATTGCTTTCTTAATTTCCTTTTTAGATTGTTCATTGGTAGTGTAAAGAAGTGCAACTGATTTTTGCATGTTGATTTTGTATTCTGTAATTTTGCTGGAATTTGGTTATTAGGGCTAACAATTTTTTGTGTGTGGAATATTTAATATTTTATACATATAAGATCATGTCATCTGAACATAGAGATAATTTTACTTCTTCCTTTCTGATTTGGACCCCTTTTATTTCTTTTTCTTGCCTAATTGCTCTAAGACTTCTAATACCATATTGAATAGAAGTGGTGAAAGCAGGCATCCTTGTCCCTGATCTTAGAGGAAAAGTTTTCACTATTGAATATGATGTTAGCTGTAAGGATTTCATATACAGCCTTTAACTTGCTGAGGATGTTTCTTCTATTCTTAGTTTATTGAGTGTTTTGTTATAGAATTATAACAAAAAAAGGATATAGAATTTTGTCATGTGCTTTTTCTTCATCTATTAAGATGATCATGTGGGTTTTCCATTAATACTATTATACTATATACTATTACTATTTATATTATACCATATACTATTAATGTGGCATATTTTATCAGTTGATTTTCATATGTTGAACCATCCTTGCATTAGAGAATGAAACCCACTTGGCCATGGTATACAACACTTTTAACATACCGCTCAAGTTGTTTTGCTAGTATTTTGTTGAATTTTTGCATGAATAATCATAAGGGATATCAGTCTATAGCTTTCTTTTCTTGTACTGTGTTTGTCTGTCTTTAGTGAGTCTATTCAAATTTTCTAATTTTTCATGAATCAGTTTTGGTAAATTATGTGTGTCTAGGAATTTGTCCATTGCATCTAGGTTATCCAATTTGCTGACATACAGTTGTTCATAGTACTCTCTTGTAATCATTTCTATTTCTATAAAATTGGCAATAAAGTCCCCAATTTCATTTCTAATTTTTATAGTTTGAGTCTTATCTTTTTTTGTTCTTAATCAATATAGCTAAAGGTTTATAAATTTTGTTGATCTTCTCAAAGAACCAACTTTTGGTTTCATTGATTTTCTCCAATCTATTTTTTTTTTTGCGAGGAAGATCGGCCCTGAGCTAACATCTGCCAATCCTCCTCTTTTTGCTGAGGAAGACTGGTCCTGGGCTAACATCCATGCCCATATTCCTTCACTTTATATGGGACACTGCCACAGCATGGTTTGACAAGCAGTGCGTGGGTGCATGCCTGGAATCCGAACCAGCAAACCCCAGGAACCCTGGCCTGCCACAGTGGAGCGTGCACACTTAACCGCTTGCGCCACCAGGCTGGCCCCCATCCAAACTATTTTAATATCACTGTTTTAATCTTTTTATTTTCTTCCTTCTGATAGTTTTATGTTTAGTTTGCTCTCCTTTTCTAGTTTCTTAAGGTGTAGTTAGGTTATTGATTTGACATCTTTCCTATTTTTTGATGTATGTGTTTCAAGCTATAAATTTTCCTCTTAGTACTGCTTTTACTTGATCTGATAAGTTTTGGTTTTATGTTTTTATTTTTATTTACCTCAAGTATTTTCCAATTTTCCTCATAAATTTCTCTTTGACTCATTGGTTGTTTGAGTGTATTGTTTAATTTCCACATATTTGTGAATTTTCCAGTATTCCTTTTGTTATTGATTTCTAGTTTCATTCCATTGTGATCAAAAAGAATATTTTGTATGATTTAAAACTTTCTAAATGTATTAAGAATTGCTTTGTTGCCTAACATGTGGTTTATCTTGGAGAATGTTTCCTGTTCACCTTAGAAAAATGTGTGTTCTGCTGGTGTTGAGTGTAGTGTTCTATATATGTCTGTTATGTCTAATTAGATTATAATCTTATTAAATTACTCTATTTCCTTATTGATCGTCTCTCTGTTTGTTCTATCCAGTATTGAAAGTGAGATCTTGAAGTCTCCAACTGGTATTGTAGAGCTTTCCATTTTCTTCTTCAATTCTGTCAATGTTTCACATATTTTGGGGCTCTATTGTGGGGTGTTTATATGTTTATAATTGTTACACAGACAGTCCCTGACTTACAATGGTTCAACTTACAACTTTTTGACTTTACAATGATGAAAAACTGATATACATTTAGTGGAAACTGTACTTTGAATTTTGATGTTTTCCTAGGCTAGTGATATTTGGTACAATACTCTCTTGTGATGCTGGGCAGCGGCAGCAAGTTGTAGCTCCCAGTCAGCCATGCAATCACAAGGGTAAACAACTGATACATGTACAATCATTCTGTACCCATATAACCATTTTGTTTTTCACTTTCAGCACAGTATTCAATAAATTACATGAAATAGTCAACATTTTATTATAAAATAGGCTTTGTGTCAGATGACTTTGCCCAACTGTAGGCTAATGTAAGTGTTCTGAGTACATACAAGGTACGCTAGGCTAAGTTATGATGTTCAGTAGATTAGGTGTTTTAGGTGCATTTTTGACATGATATTTTCAACTTATGATGGGTTTATCAGGATGTACCCCATTTTAAGTCAAGGAAGATATTTATCTTCTTGATGAATTGCCCCCTTTTGTCAACATACACTATTTTTTTTTGTCTTTGTAACAGTTTTTAACCTAAAGTCTATTTTGTCCAATATTAGTATAGCCACCCCAGCTCCCTTTTGATTATTATTTATATGGAATACTTTTTCCCATCCTTTCACTTTCAACCTATTTGTGTCATTATATATAAAATGACTCTTTTGTAGACAGCATATAGTTGGAGTTTGTAAATCCATGTTGCCAATCTCTACCTTTTGATTAGAGTTATATCCACTTACCTTTAAAGTAATTACTGAGAAGAAACGATTTACTTCTGCCATTTTTCTATTTATTTTATGTATGTCTTTAGCCTTTTCCCCCTCATTTCCTCCATTAATGTCTTTTTTGTGTTTAGTTTATTTTTTCTAATGACACATTTTGATACTTGTCTCATTTTCTTTTGTTTATAGTCTACAGATATTTTCTTAGTGGTTACTGTGGGGATTACATATAACACTTAAAGTTACAAAAATAAAATTTGAATTGATACAAATTCAATGTCACACAAAAATTCTTATTCTATACAGCTCTATCCCCCATTTGTGTTATTGATGTTCACAAATTACATCTTTATACATTGTGTGGCAAATAATATAGATTTTAATTATTATTATTATTTTTTCTTTGACTTCTAAATTTTATGGGAAATAAAAAATGGAGTTACAAACCAAAATTACGAGAATACTGGCATTTACCCTTACCACATATCTTTACTTCTTCATACAGCTTCAAGTTATTGTCTAGCATCATTTCATTTCAACCTGAAGGATTTCCTTTAGCATTTCTTGTAGGGCATGTTAGTAGCAATGAACTCCCTTAGCTTTTATTTATCTGGGAATGTCTTAACTTTTCCTTCATTTTTGAAAGAACGTTTTGCCAGAGAATTCTCAGTTGACACTTTTTTTCTTAGCACTTTAAATATATCATACCACTGCCTTCTTTCCTCCAAGATTTCTGCTGACATATTGACTGATAATCTTATTGAAGAATCCTTGTACATGAGGAATCATTTTTTTTCTATTGCTTCTTTAAAGATTTTCTATTTGCCTTTGACTTTCAACAGTCTGATTATAATGGTCTCTTTGTGTTGATCCTATTTGGAGTTCCTTGAGATTCTTGGATGTATAGTTTCATATCTTTCCTCAAATTTGGGAAGATATCTGCCACTATTTCTTTAAATATTTTTTCTGACCATTCCTCTCTCTTTCTCCTCTGCCTCTGGTTATCACATAATGCATATGTTAGTCTGCTTGCTGGTGTTCTGCAAATCTCTTCAGCTTTATTTACTTTTCTTAGTTCTTTTTTTTCCTTTCTGTTCCTCAGATTTGATCATTTCAATTGTCCTATCTTCAAGTTCACTGAGTCTTTCTTTTGCTTGCTAAAATCTGCTGTTAAACTCTTGTAGTGAATTTTTCATTTCAGTTATTATACTTCTCAGCTACAGAATTTCTGTTTGGTTCCTTTTTATAATTGCTATCTCCTTGTTAATATTCTCATTTTGCTCATACACAATTTCCCTGATTTTCTCTAGTTCTTTGTGTATGCTTTCCTTTAACTTTTAAGCATATTTAAGACAATCATTAAAGAGTCTTTGTCTGGAGTGATGTCAGCAAGATAGCTAAATAAAAAGTCCCTCACCCCCCCCCAAATAAAACAATAATTCAACACGCATCCATGGACAAAATTGCCTTTGTAGGAGCTAGAGGATCCAAGAAGGAGATTGTGAAATCCTGGTGCAGTCCCAGACCATGAAGAGATATTTTAAGAGGGCAGACTCTCACCCAGGCAGCCGACTCACTGACTATGGTCCCAGTTACAGACTGATAAACAGCTCCATACCCATGAGAACTTGGCTACAGCTCCATTTGGCTTTGGGTCTACGACCAGTAAAATATACCAAGAGACTTGGGAGGATTCATGCCCACTATGTATTGGGTAATATGCATACAGATCTTGGTCCTAGCTGTGGATCCTGAAGTGGCCCATGAACTGACTCCAGCCTCTCTCAGCTACAGTCTGGGGGCCCCTGGAGGTAAGCCCACCAAACTCAGTCAGACTTTAGATTTTGAAAGTGCTCTGTACCAGCTCCAGCCCATCCAGCTGCAGTCCACAAAGAGTCCTGGTAGAACAAGGACTCTGCCAGAGACAATCCTATCTGTGCCCCCAGAGGTCCTGAAGGGGCCCTATACTCAATTCTGGGCCTTTCCAAGCAGCCATCCACCAGTAGGCTTGCTGGCACAGGGATCCAGCAAGAGAAATTCCTGTCTGAATCCCTGGAGATCATAAAAGGGCCCTATATGTAACACCAGCTTCCTCACAGCCACAGTATTCCAGTCACCAGCAGACTTGCTAGCCTAGGGACCCAGTAGATGACACTGCTATCTGTGCTCCCAGAGATCTGAAAGGGTTCTATCTCAGTTCCAGCCCCTCTCAGAACCAGTCTGTGAGCAATCCTGCTGACACAGTGACTAGGTGGTAAGTACCCATGTCTATACCAGAGGATACCCTGAAAGGGTCTTGTATTTGGCCCAAGCCCCTCCATCAATGGTCAACGACAATTCTAGCTCACCCAGTGATCTGGCAGGAGACATACCCATCCATGCCTCCAGAGCCAGGACTAGAGACCTCAATCTTGGCTGTAGAACCTGAAGCAGCCCTGGGAATCTGTTCCAACCCCTCTCATCCATGGTCTCAGGCCAGTCTTGCTGACCCAGAGACCCATCCAGTGACCAAGGAGTAGCTCTCCCAGGTATCTAGTGGGAGCCACACCCATCTATGCATCTATGCCCACTGTATGAGAACCTAACTGTGGACCCTGAAGTAGACCCTTGTCTCAGTACCACCCTAATGACAAGGTACAAGAGGTCCATCTACCCAGGGAACAGACAGGGCCCACACCTACCTGAGTCCCTGATAACAAGCCTACCAACTTCAGAACTCATTGCAGACCCAGCTACAACCTCATAACTGGCTCCAATCCAGCATTACTGTGATTCTAGAGGTAATCCCATTGCCTGTGGAAAAGGCAGGAGAGGGTCTTTACATGCTGAAACCAGTTTGTAAAGACTGGAAGAGGTGTTTGCTCCTTCAGATGCACAGACACTGATGCACAGCTACATGGATCATGAAGAATCAGGCAAATATGCACCACTAAAGAAAACTAATAAAGCTCTAGTAACCTATCGCAAACAAATGGAGATCTACACTTTGCCTGACAAAGAATTAAAAATAATCATCTTAAAGTAACTGAATGCAATGCAAGAAAACACAGATAGACAACTAAACAAAATCAGAAAAACGATGCATGAACAAAATAAGAAGTTTAATAAAGAAAAAGAATCATTACAAAGGAACCAAACAGAAATCCTGGAGCTGAAGAATACAACGACAGAGCTGAAAAATACAGTAGAGAGCTTCAACAAGAGATTGATTATGTAGAAGAAAGAATCAGTACACTTGAAGACAGATCATCTAAAATTAGCCAGTCAGAGGAACAAAAAGAAAAAAAGAATACAAAAGTGAAGAAAGCTTATGTGAATTATAGGACACCATCAAGCAAATGAGCATTCACATCAAGGGAGTCTCAGAAGGAGAAGAGAGAGTGAGAAAGGGACAGAGAGCTTATTTAAAGAAATAACAGCTGAAAACTTCTCAAATCTTGGGAGTTATATGGATGTCCAGGCACAGGAAGCTCAAAGGACTCCAAGAAAGATTAACCCAAAGAATATCACTCCAAGACACTTTAGAATAAAAGCATTAAAAGTCAAAGACAAGGAGAGAAGTTTGAAAGCAGCAAGAGAAAAATAACTCATCATGTACCAGGGTTTCCTCTCCATAAGATTATAAGTGGGTTTCTCTGCAGAAATCTTGCAGGCCAAGAGGGAATGGGATGATATATTCAAAGCACTGAAAGAACAAACTGCCAACAAAGATTATTGTAACCATAAAACTTTTTCTTCAGATATGAAGGAGAGATACATTCCCAGACAAATAAAAGCTAAGGGAGTTCATCACCACTAGCCTTGCCTTACATGAAATGCTAAAAGGAGTTCTTCAAGTTGAAATAGAAGTACACTAAGTAACAATATGAAAACATGTAAATGTATACAACTCACTGGTAAAGGTAAATACATAGTCAAATTCAGAATACCTCAATACTGCAATGGAAGTATATAAATGACTTTTATCTCTACTATGAAAGTTAAAAAACAATACTATTAAAAATAACTATGGCTATAATAATATATTAATAGATACACAATATAAAATATGTAAAGTATGACATAAAAGGCATAAAATGTAAGGGAGAGAAGTAATATAAATAATTTTTGTATGCAATTGAAGGTAAGCTGTTAGTTTAAAATAGACTGTTATGTCTATAAGATGTTTTATGTAAGACTCATGGTAATCATAAAGAAAAAACCTATAGTAGATACACAAAAGGTAAATAGAAAGGCATTAAATCATACCATTACAAACAATAAAACACAAAGGAAGACAGCAAGAGAGAAAGGAACAAAGGAACTAAAAAAAAAATTGTCAGGGGCCGGCCCTGTGGCTTGGTGGTTAAGTGCCGGCGCTGCAATGCTGGTGGCCCGGGTTTGGATCCCGGGTGCGCATCGAGGCACCACTTCTCCGTCCATCTTGAGGCCGAGTCCCACATACAGCAACTAGAAGGATGTGCATCTATGACATACAACTATCTATTGGGGCTTTTGGGGGAAAAATTGTCAGGAAACAATTAACAAATTGGCAATAAAAAGTCCTTACCTATCAATAATTACTTTAAATATAATGGACTAAATTCACCAAGCAAAAGACACACAGTGGCTGAATGGATAGAAAAGATAACATCCATCAATATGCTGCGTACAAGAGACTCACTTTGGCTTTAAGGACACACATAGCTTGAAAGTGAAGGAATGGAAAAAGATATTCCCCGTAAATGGTAACCAAAAGAGAGCATAAGTGGCTACACTTATGTCATATAAAAGAGGCTTTCAGTCAAAATAAGTCACAGGAGACAAAGAAGGTCACTATATAATGATACAGAGGTAATTCATCAAAAGGATATAACAAATGTAAATATAGATGCAACCAGCATTGCAGCACCTAAATATTTAAATCAAATATTAACCAAACTTAAGAGAGAAACAGCAATACAATAACAGTAGCAAACTTCAATACCCCACTTTCAACATTAGATAAATCATCCAGAAAGAAAATTGATAAGGAAATAGTGGACCTGAATAACACTATAGACCAAATGACCTAACAGATGTATACAGAACATTCCATCCAATAGCACCAAACTACAAATTCTTCTCAAGCACACATGGAACATTTTCCAGGATAGATTGTATCTTGGTCCACAAAGTGAACCTTAACAAATTTAAGAAGATTGAAAACATACCTGGTATTTTTTCTGGCTACAATTGTATGAAACTAGAAGTCAACAACAGGAGAAAAACTGAAAAATTCACAAATACATGGAAATTAAACAACATTCTCCTGAACACTCAATGGGTCAAAGAAGAAATCAAAGGGAAATCAGAAAGTATCTTGAGACAAATGAAAACAAATATACCAAAAGTTATAGGATGCAGGAAAAGAAGTTCTAAGCAGGATGTTTATAGTAATTAATGCCTACATTAACAAAAGAGAAATATCTCAAAGAAATAACCTAACTTTACACCTCAAGGAATTAGAAAAATAAGAGCAAACTAAGCCCAATATTAACAGAAGAAAAGACATAATAAAGATTAAGCAGAAATAAATGAAATAGAGTCTAGAAAGACAATTAAAAACATCAAGGAAATTGAGTTGGTTTTTTGCAAAGATAAACAAAATTGACAAAACTTTAGCTAGACTATCCATGAAAAAAAGAGAGAGATGACTCAAATAAACAAAATTATAAATGAAACAGGAAACATTACAACTGACACCACAGAAATACAAAGGATCATAAGAGGCTACTATGAACAATTATACATCAACAAATGAGATAATCTAGAAGAAATAGATGAAGTCCTAGAAACATACAAACTACCAAGACTAAATCACAAAGAAACGGAAAACCTGAACAGACCAATAATGACTAAGAAGATTGAAGCAGTAATAAAAATCTTCAGAACAGAGAAAAACACAGGACTAGATGGTTTCATGGGTGAATTCTACCAAACATTTAAATAAGAATTAATGCCAATACTTCTCAAACTCTTTCAAAAAATTAAAGAGGAAGGAACACTCACTAACTCCTTTTATGAAGCCAGCACTACCCTGATACCAAAGCCAAATAAGGACATTATAGGAAAAGAAAACTACTAGGGCCAATAAACCTGATGACTATGATGCAAAAATTCTCAACAAAATTCTAGCAAACCAAATTCAACAGCTCATTAAAAGGGTGATACACCATTTTCAAATGGGATTTATCCCTGGGATGCAAGCATGGTTCAACATATGTAAATCAATAAACGTGATACCTCACATTAATAGAATGAAAGATAAAAATCACATGATATTTTCAATAGATGCAGAAAAAGTGTTTGATAAAATTCGACACCAAGTAATGATAAAAACTTTCAACAAAAAACATACCTTAACATAATAAAAACCATATATGAGAAACCCACATCTAACATCACACTCAATGGTGAAACATTGAAAGCTTTTCCTCTAAGATCAGAAACAAGACAAGGGTGCCCACTATTACCAATCCTATTCAAAACAGTACTGGAAGTCCCAGCCATATCAATTAGGTAACTAAAGGAAATAAAAGGCATCCAAATCAGAAAGGGAAAAAGTAAAATTTTCTCCGTTTGCAGATGAAAATCTTATATATAGAAAACTCTAAAGACTCCACCAAAAAATTTTAGAACTAATAAATGAATTCAGTAATGTTGCAGGGTACAAAATCTACATACAATAATCAGTTGCATTTCTATACATTATCAATAAAACATCTGAAAGAGAAATAAAGAAAACAATCCCATTTATAATAGTATCAAAAACAAATACTTAGGAATAAATTTAACCAAGGAAGTGAAAGATCTGAAAACTATAATAGATTGATGAAAAAATGAAACAAGACACAAAAAAAGTGGAAAGGTGTCCTGTGTTTATGGATCAGGGGAATTAATATTGTTAAAATGTCCATACTACCCAGAGCTATCTATAGATTCAACATAGTTTCTATCAAAATTACAATGGCATTTTTCATAGAAATGGAAAAAACAATCCTAAAATTTGTATGTAACCACAAAAGACCCCGAATATACAAAGCAATCATGAGAAAGAAGAACTAAGCTGGAGGGATCACACTTCCCGATTTCAAACTATACCACAAAGCTATAGTAATCAAAATATTATGGTACTAACATAAAAAGAGACACATAGACCAATGGAATAGAATCAAGAGTTCAGAAATAAACCCATACATATAAGATCAACATATATGTTGATCAATATAAGATCAATATTTGACAAGGGAGCCAAAAATACTCAGTGGGGGAAAGATAGTCTTTTCAATATATGGTATTGGGAAAACTGGACATTCACACACACAAGAAGGAAATTGGACCCCTATCTTACATCATTCACAAAAATTAATTCAAAATGGATTAAAAACTTAAATGTAAGACCTGAAACAATCTTACATTTAGAAAAACACAGGGAAAAAGCTCCATTGGTCGTGGCGAGAATTTTTTGGATATTACACCAAAAAAACAAGAAACAAAAGCAAAAATCAACAAGTGGGACTACATCAAAGTATAAAGCTTCTGCATACCAAAAAAAATAATCAACAGAATTAAGAGGCAACCTACAGAATGGGAAAGCATATTTGCAAACCATATATCAGATAAGGGATTAATATTCAAATTGTTTAAAGGACTCCTACAACTCTATCGCAAAAAAACCAACAATCTGATTAAAAATGGGCAGAAGACCTTGAATAGATAACGTTTTCAAAGAAGACATCCAAATGGCCAACAGGTACGTGAGATAATACTCAACATCACCAATCACCAGGGAAATATAAATCAAAGCCACAATGAGATATTAACCTACACTTGTTGAAACGGCTATTATCAAAAAGACAAGAGATAACAAGTGTTGGTGACAATGTGGAGAAAAGGGAACCTTAGTGCACTGTTGGTGGGAATGTAAATTGGTAGAACCACTATGGAAAACAGTATGGAGTTTCCTCAAAAAATTAAAAATAGAGCTACCACATGATCCAGCAATCCCACATCTGGGTATATATTGGAAGAAAGGAAATCAGTGTTTTGAAGAGGTATCTACACCCCACATTTATTGCAGCATTATTCATAATAGACAAGACATGGAAATAATCTAAGTGTTGATACACCGATGAACTGATAAAAAATATGGTATATATACAATAGAATATTAAGTCACAAAAAAGAAGGAAATCTTGCCATTTGTGACAACATGGATGGATCTTGAGGGCATTATGCTAAGTGAAATAAGTCAGACAGAAAATGACAAATATTGTGTGATCTCACTCGTACGTGGAATCTAAAAAAACACCAAACTCAGAAACAGAGAGTAGCGTGGTGGTTGCTAGAGGCTGAGGAATGGGGGAAATGGGGAAATGTTGATTAAAGAGTACAAACTTTCAGTTAAGATGAATAAGTTTTGGGGATCTAATATTCAGCATGATGACTACAGTTAACAATACTGTATTATACACTTGAACATTGTGAAGAGAGCAGATCTTAAATACTCTCACCACAAAAAATATTGTAATTATGTGAATTGATGGATGTTAACCAACTTTCTCATGGTAATCATTGTGCAATATATATGTGTGTCAAATCATCATGTGTACATCTTAAATTTTCACAACGTTATATGTCAGTTATATCTCAATAAAGCTGGAAAAAAAATAAAAGTCTATCTAGTAAGTCCTATGTCTGGGCTTCCTCAGGAATAGTTTTTGTCAATTTATTTTGTCCCTTTGAATGGGCCATATTGTCCTGTTTGTGTGGTTTGTGATTTTTTTTTTAAAGATTTTATTTATTTATTTTTTTCCCCCCAAAGCCCCAGTAGATAGTTGCATGTCATAGCTGCACATCCTTCTAGTTGCTGTATGTGGGACGCGGCCTCAGCATGGCCAGGGAAGTGGTGCGTCGGTGCGCGCCCGGGATCCGAACCCCGGCTGCCAGCAGCGGAGCGCACGCACTTAACCGCTAAGCCACGGGGCTGGCCCTGTGATTTTTTTTTAATTTAAAATTGAGCATGTGACTGGTATAACATCTTAACTTTGGAAATCAGATTCTCCCTTTTCCCTAGGGTTTTTATTATGATTATTATTATTGTTGTTGTTGTTTTTTAAGGCTGTAGTTGTCTGTTTTGAGACTTTCACACTATTTTTGCAAAGATTATTCCTTGTCATATATGACCACTGAAGTCTTTGTTCCTTTAGCTCATGTTAAATTAATGTCTCGACAGAGATTTCCTTGAGTGCCAGGAGCTCACCAAGTCTGCAGATTGGCTCTGTGATGGGGCTCTCCTTCAAGACTTAGGTAGGCTTGCTCTGAGCCTAGAGACCAGCCCAAGCAAAAGGTTAAGGTCTTCTAAGATCTTTTCTGAGCATGTGTCTTGCCTCATCATACATATGGCTTTCTAAGTATACATGGCTGCTTTTGAATGTCCTAATTTCCCAAAAAGTCTCATTTCAGCTTCTTGTTCAGGCTTTAGTCTATTGTATGTCTCCACCCATAAGCTCTTGCTCCAGGTGTCTGTGGTTCTATAGTTGCCTTGGAGCTTTTATGAGCAGTACCTGTCACTTTTCACTACTCAGCTCCAAGTTAGGCAAAACAGAGATGAGCACCTTGCATGTTTTTCAGGTAGCCCCCAGATAGAATAGAACAGATGTACACAATAATTTGCAAATAAAGTGTTCTCTGTTCCTTCCAGTTTAAAGAAGGGAACTGAAAACCAGGCTGCTTCCTCTTTTAAACTAAAACCACCACTTCAATGGAGAGAGCGTGGGGTAAGGGTAAGTAAAACACCACAAAAATTTCCTACATTTTGAAGACAGCTTTTTCTTGATTGGGTGTTTGCATGCTTGCTGTAAACCTTTGACTGTGTTCCAGACTCTGGCAAAATTGATTAGGACAGTTCTTGCTTGTTTTTTTTCCCTTTGATGTTTCTTTTGGGGAAGAGGGCTTGGAACTTCTGAGTCCACCATTTTGCTGACATTAATCAATACTTCTACTTCATTAGCTTCCTGAAGATGGCAGCAGTGCTATATGAAATATAACTTTCTCCACTTCCTCCCTGCTCCTCCTTCCTCCAAACTTAGAGAAAAACATGTTTCCAAGCAAAGTAGGTATAAAATGTTTTTCTGCATTCTTGCCTCAGTTGATTTTATGATATTTTAAATAATTGTTTCTCAATATGATAGGTGAAAATTTGCATTTCAGAATTGTTTTAATATGCATTTCTTTGATAATTAGGAAGGCTAAACATATTACTATATGTTTCATAGAATTCTTATTGTTTTTCTTCTCTGAATGGTATTCATATCCTTTACCCTATATTTGCTTTGGTATTTTATTTTATAGCCTTTATTTTTTCTCATTATAAGAATAATATATATGCATTGTAGAGATTCAACTGAACATAGAAGAAATTGAAAATGCTCAAATTCACATCACCAGCTTTAATGTTTTAAACATTAAACAACTTTTTAAACTTTTTAAACATTAAACAACTTTAATGTTTAGATGCATTTTACTAGCTTTTCCCCATCTGTGTAGTTATTTGCATTTTCACATTTAATATCATTTTGCTCTATATTCCTGCTTTTTTCACGTAACTTTACAGTGAGATTTTCCCATGTCATTAATAATTCTTATGTATATATTTTAAAAGCTTTTGTTTATAATTTACAAAGCAATTCTTGAGCACTGTCAAAAACTTGGTAAATTTAGAAAAATTTAATAAGAAAAATCATATAAAATCCCTCAACCTGGAAATAACTATTATTAAACTTTTGGTGTATTTTCCCAACCATTTTTCTATGCAAGTTATTATACATTTTCATGTCATTGAGATCATATACTAATGTATGGTTTTACATAATTATTATTTCATTTTATATTTTACATGCCACTGGAACTGTTTTTAAAAAGTTATTTTATTGGCTATATAAAATCCATTGTTTAATCACTTTAACATTCCACTGCTATTGACCATTAAAATTTTCCCCACTATTTCACTTTTAGAAACTATGGTTAATAAATTTTTGAGGACAAAAATCTTCTACATTTCTGATTCTTACCTTATTAAAGAGCCCAAGAAATGGATTACTGAGTAAAATGTTATCACCATTTTATAAAACACCACAGTAGTTTAGTTTTATGTAAATGGCTCTTTCCTTGAGCCCTAGATAACATTGAATGGTTTTATTTTAACCACTTACTCTTTATTAAGGTGAAAAAAAGGTACTCTAATATTGTATTAATTTTTTTGTGTGTGTGTGAGGAAAATCAGCCCTGAGCTAACATCCATCCTAATCCTCCTCTTTTTGCTGAGGAAGACCGGCTCTGAGCTAACATCTGTTGCCAATCCTCCTCCTTTTTTTCCCCAAAGCCCCAGTAGATAGTTGTATGTCATAGTTGCACATCCTTCTAGCTGCTGTATGTGGGCTGTGGCCTCAGCATGGCCGGAGAAGTGGTGCATCGGTGTGCACCTGGGATCCGAACCCAGGCCGCCAGTCGCAGAGCACACACACCTAACCACTAAGCCACAGGCCCGGCCCTATTGTACTAATTTTAATTTTAAAATTATTAATGGATATTTTTCAAGTTTATTGGTAATCTGATTTCCTCTTTTGTGAATTATTTGTTCACATCTTTTACCTGTTTATTTTATCTGATAGTGCTTTTAATTCAAAATCTTTTGAATCTTTTTCAAAATTATTTTATATATTTTAAGATTTAATTAGAGATGTTTCTTTCCAGATTGCTTTAGAATGCAATTTCTTCAAAATTGTATTGCTGTATTCTTCTCATTTTGGCTGATTATAAAGATAATTAATGATTATTGTTAAAAACATTAAAAATTTAGAAATGTTTAAAGAAGGCAATGAAAATTAACAGCAACCCAACCTGTCACAGGTAACTAATGTTAATATTTAAGTATACTTCCTTTCACTGTTGAAAGAATGAGAAACATTGGAAATAGAAGTCCTGGTCTAATTCAATGAGATAGGACTTAAGTTCTTTATGGCCTAGGAATTTGACTCGTGGCTTCTGAAATGTGGAAAGTCAAGTCCCCTCCCCAAAATCAGATATACTCCCAAGCAATATCCGAGGCCGTATGTGACACCATACCCACAGAATTCTGCCACTAATGCTGTGGAGATAGGAGTAATCATGTCAGCTATAGAGAACCTCCTAAGGCTGATAGTAATAACAACAAGAGCAAACATTTATTGAATTCTTATTTTATGTCGGGCCCTGAAATCATCATATAATCATCACAACAACTCTATGAGGTATATATTATTGTTATCCACATTTTATAGATAGGGAAACTGAGGCGTAGTAGGAACTGCAAAGAGATCCTAGGGACTGGAACTGTCCAGATATACTTCTGAGATCTGACAAAACTTTATGCCCATCACATTTTGGAGAAAATTATTCTTATCGCAATATATGCTTCTTTCTGCCAGGAGACATAATACTATATAAGAGGTCTAGGCATCAGATGGAGAAGAGAAGAATAGAGATAATGGTATGGGAGTTGAAAACGTTGAGAAAAGGGAGGAGGGAATTCAAAGACAAACCTTACATTTACTGCTCAGATCACTGTTTTTTGAAATGAAAAATGAAAGCAAGAAAGGAGTGTCCGACACTCAATTCTGGCCTGTGTGCTTCCTCACAGAAAAGATCAAAGCCTGCTGTTTGAGGACAATGGGAGGATGCTGGTTAAGGACAGAAAAAATAGAATTCCACATTGCAGAGTCTCCTTCTGTCTTTTCTGCCAAACAAAATTCTCTTGAGTTTGAAAAACATGGAACAAATACTGTTGAGGAGAAACTGAAACCCAAGATTGCTGAGGAGCCTGTAGGAGAAGAACCAGGTGTTCTAAATGTTTTTCAGTCTCCTGATATGGAGAGTGTTATGATCCTGAGAGAACAGACACCGCATTTCTTAAACAGGGGTGCGGAGGGTATTCCTAATCAATGACAGAGGTCCTGTTGCTCTCAGATTAGACATAGTGTGGATGTAGAGGATGTGTGCAATAATAGTAATGGATTATTTTCTGACCCAATTCAAGTAGGCTTTGGCAAAAGGTTGAATTTCTGTCCTTTCAGGTTTTTGTGAGCTTTTCAGTTATCCCTGTTTACACAGGCATTTTGTTGTGAAGCTTAGTTGGGTGGAGGAAGCAGATAAATAGACGGATGAGAACATGGGAGAGGATACTCAAAACATGATTCTTAAGAGAGAAACAGTAAGGATATTACTATGCTACTACTACTAACAACAACAACAACAGCAGCGTTAATAATGATAGTTAACATCTTTTAAGTACTGAACTTGTTCAAGACACTCTTCTGAGCACTTTACATGTATGATTTATTTCTTACAAAAACATGAATTTAGCACTATTATTAACCTTATTTTATGGACAAAGTAACTGAGGCACAAAGAGATTAAGTAAATACACCCATGGTTATAAAGCAGTAAATGACAGAGCTAGGATTTGAATGGAGGCAGTCTAATTCCATAGTCCATTTTTTTGTGTGTGAGGAAGATTAGCCCTGAGCCAACATCTGTTACCGAAATCCTCCTCTTTTTGCTGAGGAAGATTGGCCCTGGGCTAACATCCGTGCCCATCTTCCTCTATTTATATGGGATGCTGCCACAGCATGGCTTGACAAACGGTGCATCTCGCCTGCATCTGGATCCAAACATGCAAACTCTGGGCCGCTGAAGCAGAGCACGCGAACTTAACTGTTATGCCACCAGGCCGGCCCCCCATAGTCCATGTTTTTAAACACTGTGGTCCACCAGATAGATTTAGCTATATAAAAATTTTAAATGTCTGAGCATAAAACAATTTAAAAGGATTAAAAACCAATCGGCAAGTGGGGAAATATTTGCAACATATATATCTGTCAATAAATCTCTCTCTCTCTAACTCTATATATGGACGTATGTATGTGTGTATATATATAATAGTCAATATACATATAGTCAATATATATATCTATATTTATATGTATGTATATATGTATAAGTGTATGTATATATATTGACTATATATCTATGTGTGTGTGTAGGAGGAGAGAGAATTGTTACAAATTAATAAGCGATGACAAACTCTAATTGAAAAAGTGAGAAAAGAGCCTTCACAGAAAATTCAGAAAATAAGAAATAAAAATCCTCATTATACACATAAAAATTGAACCTCAACAGCAATTCAAAAAGCAAATCAAAAAAACATAGAGGTATACTCTTTCTAACTAACAGATTATTTAAATAATTATTAAAGATTAAAAATTATAACTAAAAAATTAAAAATAATTTTAAAAATTAAAAAAATTGATAACTACTGCTCATGAGACTGGGGAGAAATGGACATTCATATGCTGATAAAAAGGAGTATTAAGTTGAAATGAAATCTCTCAAGCTAATATGTGGCAAGATACCAAGAGCACAAAAAAGCTCATTCAACATTTATTGAGTACCTACTAAGTGCCAAGCAATATGCAAACCAAATTGAAAATACACTGATATCTTTTTAATGAATCAAGTTGGCAAAGATCTGAAAATCTGATGTAAGCATGGGGGAAGCTTATGCTGCTGGTATAACTTGGCACAACCTCTATGGAAGACAATTTTTTTCTTTCAAAATTACAAATGTGCAAATCCTTTGATCATCATTTTTACTTGTAGGGATTTATTCTACAGATAGATGTAGATAGATGGATGTAGATATATTTTTTAAGTGACCTATGTTCAAGTTATTCATTGCAGGATCTTTTAAAGTATAAAATGTTAGAAAACAGGTTTTAAGTGAAAAAAATTTATAGAGCTTTGTGTTTTACTGTTCATTTAATAAAGGGGTGAGGTTAAATACACACATATGTATATATTTGGGTATTTATATACTATATGTGTGAATTAAAACATAGAGACTAATACAAGTTGAATGAAGTCCTTTCTCTTTTATGTTCTATTTGAGGATTGTTTTATGGGATTTATGATGTGTACTATATAATCAGAAAAGGATTAGGATGCTGAGGGTGAGACATGGGAAAGATCCAGCTCCAAATCAAAAAGGCATCTGGGAAGCTAGAAACAAAAGACCACACATTGTATTATTACATTTATAAATGTCTAGAAAAGGCAAATCTATAAAGACAGAAAATAGAAACACAAAGTGGTTGCTTGGGGCTGGGGATGGGAACATGGAGTAGCTGAAAATAAGCACTAGGGATCTTTCCGAGGTAATGGAAATTTCTAAAACTTCATAGTGTTTGCATAACTCTGTAAGTTCACTAAAAAATTAGTAAATTGTACAAAGTGGGTGAATTTTATGATATGTAAATTTTACCTCAATAAAGCTGTTAAAAATAAATAAACAAAAATATTTAAGAAAATAGTTTTAAATAGGACTCTGGACTGTTAAAGAAGTTAAAGAAAGAACCAAGTGTGAGAGCAGCAGTGGCACCAGAAACATCTATTAGTAAAAATAACCTCATGATCCACAGAGAGGGCTTTTGGTTTTGGAAAGACTTGCAGGGGTCCAGGCAGCTGTTCTAATGATCAAACCCACACTCCTGCTCTTACTCACAAATATCCCCAGCCCCAGATGTTATACTTAAGTATAAGTAAAGGAACAAGGTCCAATATTTTGTGATGGTATGTGCTTAGAATTGTGCCTAATACAAAGTAATTATTATTATATAATACTTGTTATTATTCTTTCCAGCCAGTCTATTAAAACAGACTCTTTACTCAATTTTCTTGTGTCAAGTCTCTCTCATTCTCTAAGACCATCTTCTTATGGTGACGTTATATACCTGAAGGACTCACCACTGCAGTAGGCCATACATAGGTGGGATTTCTCCCTGGACAAGCTGCTATCTGGATCACTAAGGTAGTCTGGGGAAATGCTTGGAGACTCTGCTTCTCACCACTCAGGAGGTTTACAACCACTTCTGAGTTTCTCACTGACTAATATCATTTATCTTGAACAAAAGAGGGGACTGACAATGTTGAATTTTACCTAAGCTTTGTACTCCTAGAAAATAGGAACAATTAAGAAATCTTCCACACTTTTGTGCTCCAGGAAATGACTTATTGCAAAGAACCACTCTTCCCCATATGACTTAGATAGGACTCATGGATACCCCACCCTTGTTTACCTATAACAAGGTTATATATAGATCCTCCAAATTCCCATTCTTTGCCTCATAAAAGATTAACTGAACTCTTTGAACCCATCGGCCAATCTGGACAATATATTTGCTACCTTGACTTGATCAAACTTTAGTTAAGCTTCTTTCCTCCCCTAAGGCCCCTTAACTTTGATACATTCTCAGCCTGAGCCTCCTTCATGGCCCCTTAATGGCATTGACTGATCTCAGGGAAAAATATTTCATGATCGACAGTTCAATCTCGCTACCTTTTTATCCCACTTCTCCAAGGCCAGTTCTTCCTAGCCTTGTTTACTTTTTCCTATAAGACAGTCCTTTTCTGCCTGACCTTTGACATACTTGCAGAGGTTCTCCGAATTGCAATAGTCTCTTTCCCCTCTTTTGACAAAATCTGTTGGAATAAAGTCTCGTCTTACCTAAATCCAAATTTGTTTTTTATCTGAAAGGTTTAATAAAGTTTAGGTGGTACCCAAATGGATGTTATAATGTATAATCCCTTTTCTGATTTCTTATTCAACTACCCACATTCCCAGAAATATTACTTGAGTATGTTTAAAATAAAGCTGCTGCATTTGCTAGGAATGGGTGGGAGGGGGCAAAATAAGACCTTTTCTTCTTGCTGTCCTTTTGTTTTAAGGTAGTTTATGGAAGCAGTAACAGTCTGGAAACCAGATCTAATTATAAATCAGAAGGCACTTAGTTGCAGTGGAAGGATAAAGGAGAAAGAATCAATACTAAGAAGCACAATAGCAGTCAAAATGGAAACAAAACAACCTCTTCACTCAGAGACAGATTCTAGATAGCAAACACCTACCAGCCACATTGATGACTTTAATGCACAATCTATATGCCTCTCTCCTAGGCAAGTGCCAGCCCCAATCACCCCCAGGAATTGTACTTGAAAATAAACAAGCTGATGTAAGTTCTTGGAGGGGGTACATGTGTAAGGGACTTTCAGGTTTGGTAAATGTCAACCTGCCATAATCACAACATCATGGTGCACGCCCAAAGCTCTTCATTCCTACTCCTAGAAATTGTTCTTGAACATGCATGGGAGAAACAATCTGAGATTTTTTTTCTGAATGGGAAGGGTAGAGGGAGAGGTCTTTAGGTTGCAACATGAGTTCCATACTGCCAGGTGATCAGCTTTATTGTGTGAGGTACCACTCCTGCCCCCCCCAGATAACCACCCCATCCCTACTCCCAGGCATGTGAAACTTGAGTGTTATTAGAAAGCATATCAAATTACTAGAATTGCACATCCTGACAAGGGAGAAGAAAAGTCTTGTCTATTTCTGCCTATGCCTCCAGGAGGAGATCAGAATCACCTTCAGAATGGGTACCCAAACTAGCATTTTCCTCATTGTTCTCCCATTTTTCCTGGTTAAGTCTCTTAGCAAATCTGAACTAAAAAGTCATTCTCCAAAATATTCTTAACACTTAGAAATGGAAAGGGATCTAGGAATTCCTCATGTCTTCCCTTATTCATCTCCACCCCACTTTTTTTGGTACCCTCAGAGTTTTCAGCTTGTGTCACTTCTAGATTTTACTGAATGTCTACCTTCCAACCTCCATCACCCCCCCCCCAGTGCTCTGTTGCCCTGAACTATGAGAGTGCAAAGGATATTAAAACCACGTGAAAAAGCAGGGATTTTTCATGGGGACAGACTTGTCTGCTTGTTAAAGCTGTCAGGAATGCCAAAGTCTGCCACTATTTAGAAGTCTCAAAGTTATTTCTGTACCAGTGTCTATTGTTCAATTTTTGCTACAGAATGTGACAGAATGAATGATGGAACAGAAGAGAAGACCACTGTCCCTGTGGAGTAAATTCAGAATGGATGCACTCCCAGGCTCTCGCTCGTCAGGAAACTAAGCACCAGCAGTGGAATTCTCCTAAGCAGGCTCAGATAGCCCAGCACTTTGGAGAGTGTGTTGACCATGACCTGTGGTTAGAAGTTACACTTTTTATCTGTATGATATATGTATAACTGAAGGAAATGTTTGTGAAGGCATTCTTACCCTTCTACTTGCAATGTACTCTCACATTTTCTATTCTATTCTATTCTACATTGTTTCTTTCTAAAAATTCTGTTCATGATTTACTAAAAGATTTCACCACCAATGGGTAACTGCAGTTTGAAAAACCCTGGCCTGGTAGATCAGGAGTGTGGGATTCTGCATTAAATCTGCTAGCAATCCAGGCAGACCTTTGCTAAACCTGGAGCCCCTTTCTGATGCAAGAGGTTATTTTACCTTTTTCTCCGCTACTGTTTCCGCGATTCTTTGCTCTTCTCTTCAGTCTTTTGATTTGTAACTGGATCTTCTGATCAGACCTTTACTGTCTTGTTTTTCTATTTTTTTTTAGCCTAGCACACACTATTAACCTTAAAAAGCAATCCTGCGTTCTCCCCATCCCCAACCCCAAACAATATCACAGCTTTGTCTTTTTCCTAAGCATACTTAAGTATAATTCCTGAGAAAGAGGGACTTGCATGGGAGAGCAGGAGTGTGAGATTGGTCATTAAATTAGCTGTCTTGGCTCCTACAAGTTTTTCTAACACCTAAATCCCTTCTCTCTACCTGAGCCCTGAAGCACTACTTTTCTCCTTTTACAAAGTATTAACCATACAAAACCACCCAGAAAAAAGGAGACAAAAGAAAGGGGTTTCTCCCCACAACTCCCAGTATAGACTGTGGGGTTTTTAATAACTGTGTTCAAGTATATTTTCTGTGGGGTGAGGATATTCATGAGAAAGACCTGGAGTATGAGGTTGGGCTTTAAAGCATAGTCCCTTGCTAATCTTTCCTAGATCTAAAGCTCCTCTGTGAGGCATGAGGTTATTTTTACAATTGCTGCTGCTATTTCCATCATCATTAGTTCTCTGAGGTTCTCTTTATCAGACTACATGCTTTAAAAAAAGTACTTTAATGTTTTTCTTACAGATATACGAGGGATGACTAGCCAACTTGACATTTGTTAATATAAATTTATAATATACAGAAATATGCAACACAATCACTAATATATATCATTCCAATATCCTTATTTTACAGATATTGAAATGTAGATTCAGATTAGTTAAGCAATTTACCTAAAATCATGCAGTTTATTAATGGAAAGGGTGAAACATCATAAGTCATTGTTTCCTTGAGCTTTTTAATCCTTTTTGATACTCATGTTAGTCTCATAGAGTGGAATGAAATGTCTAATATCCAGAGGGCTACATCCCTACCCCTTGAGAATCACTGATACTCAGAAAGTAGTCTATTTTCTAATATTCCAACATATCAATAAGATGTGGTTGACCTTTATTTCATATAAAGCTCTGTATTAGTTTTCCAAATATAAAATACAAAATTATATCATATATTGGTTTTGGATCATCCCAAATATAAAACTAAATAATAATATTGAAAATATTTATAATATCTTCTGGACATTCTTATTCTCTTATTACCCTTTCTTCCATTGTATACTTTAAATAGTTTTTTTGTGTGTATGGTTTCATTTAAAGTATGATTTTATTTAAATATATGGAATACTATTTATTACTGGCTGAATTGTGTCCCCGAAAATTCATATGTTGAAATCTTAACCTCCGGTGCCTCAGATTGTGTCTCTATTTGGAGATAGGACCTTTGTGTGTGTGTGTGTGTGTGTGAGGAAGGTCAGCCCTGAGCTAACATCCATGCCAATCCTCCTCTTTTTGCTGAGGAAGACTGGCTCTGAGCTAACGTCCATTGCCAATCCTCCTCCTTTTTCCCCAAAGCCCCAGTAGATAGTTGTATGTCATAGTTGTGGAGATAGGGTCTTTAAAGAGGTAATTAAGGTAAATAAAGTCATATGAGTGGACCCTAATCTAATATGACTATTCACATGGGGAATAATGGAGACAGTGTCATGGATTGGTAGACACCATAGCTCTTCTCACCTGCTCAGCATGGAGCAAGTGGATGACCAATCCAAGCACTCAGCTTACCCTGAGGAGAGAAAGAGTTTATTCCTACAACCAACACCCCAGCTTCTCTGCGGCTGCCCAAAGAACTAAAATCTGCCTTTCCAGTCTTGGAACTCTGATAGGTACAGCACAGTCTAGCTGCCTGAGGGAGTACAGATATTAGGGTATTATAGAAACCATAGCTCTTGCCCTCAGCTCATCACAGAGCAAGCAGACAAAAACCACAGCTTCCTACTTCTCCATGCAGAGAAAAAGAGTTGGTCTGGGTACCCAATGCCACAACTTTTCCAGGGGCAACACAAAGGACTGGTTTCTCACTTGCCTGTCTTAGACTGTTGATGACACCTGGCATAATCTAGCTGCCTGAGGATAGTGATGGATATTTGGGTGGGCATTTGCCTTAGTCTCCATCTTCCTGATTTGCTACAGAGCGAATGGATGAAAAACTCTAATAATCAGCTTCTCCCTAGGCAGAGAAAGAGTTGGACAGAGTGTCCAATGATCAAAGTTTTCTGGCAGCCTCATGAAGAACTGGTTTCAGTCTTGCTTGTCCCAGTTCACTGATTGATAGAACCCAGCATACACTACATGCATGAGAACTTCAAAGAACAAAGAAAGTGGGTTGGACTAGCATAAAGGTTTAAGAGGCCCACAGAATCTTTGACTGGGCTGATAGGTGGGGTTCTTCTGCCATATGAGGCCAGTCTGTGAAGAGTAGGAGAGGTGGCTGCTTTATCTAATATTAAGACATCAACACAGAGTGTCAAGGAAAATCAAGAATAAGGTAAAGATGCTCCAAACAAAAGAGCAAGATAAATCTTGAGAAACTGAACCTAATGAAATGGAAATATATAACTTACCTGATAGAGAATTCAAAATAACCATCATAAATATGCTCACTGAGGTCAATAAAACAATGCATGAACAAAGTGAGGATTTCAACAAAGAAACAGAAAATATTTTTAAAAGTACCAAATATAAATCATGAAACAGAGGAACACAATAATTGAACTGAAAAAATGTCTAGAGGAGTTCAATAGCAGACGAGATCAAGCAGAAGAAAGGATCTGTGAACTCAAAGACATGGCATTGTAAATAATTTATTCAGAGGATCAAAAAGAAGAGAATGAAAAAAAAAGTGAAGAAACTTGAAGGGACTCATGGGACACCATAAAGTGGACCAATATGTGTGTTATGGGAGTCACAGGAGGAAAAGAGAGAAATTACCAGAGAACTATTCAAAGAAATAGTGGCTGAAAATTTCCCAAATCTGGAGAAGGAAATAGACATCCAGATTCAAGAAGCCCTAAAGATAGCAAATAAGAAGTACTCAAAGAAATCCACACTGAGACACATAATCAAATTGTCAAAAGTCAAAGACAAAAGGAGAATTTTGAAAGCAGAAAGAGAAAGGTGACTTGTCACATATAAGGGAGTCCCTTAAGACTACAAACAGATTTCTCAGCAGAAACCTTTGACAGTCAGAAGGGAGTGGGATAATATATTCAAAGTGCTAAAAGAAAAGAACTTCCAACCAAGAATGTTATACTTGGCAAAACTGTACTTCAAGAATGAAGAAGAGATAGACTTTCCCAGACAAACAAAAATGAGGGAGTTCATCACCACTAGACCTGCCTTACAAGAAATGCTAAACAGAGTTTTTCAAGCTGAAACAAAAGGATACTAAACAACAACACAATAGCATAAGAAAATGTGAAACTTGTTAGTAAAGGTGAATATGTAGACAAATACAGAATACTGTATTACTGTAATGGTGGCGGGTAAATCACTTTTAACTCTAGTACAAGGTTAAAAGACAAAAGTCTTAAAAATAACTATAACTAAAAATATGTTAAAAGATACACAATATGAATGGATATAAATTGACATAATAACACAAAGTGTGTATGTCTGGGGAGAAGTTAAAGTGTGGAGTTATTGTATGCAATTGAACTTAAGTTGTCATCAGATTAAAATAAGCTGTTATGATATGATATTTTAAGATAGACCCAAGATAACCACAAAAAAGATACCTATAGAAGTTACAAAAAAGAAAAAGAGAAAGGAATCAAAGCATATCAATACAAAAAAAAAATCAACAAAACACAAAGGAAAACAGCAAGACAGGAAAAGAGAAGAACTACAAGACTAAGACAAAACAGCTAACAAAATGGCACTAGTAAATCCTTCCCTATAAATAATTACTTCAAATGTAAATGGATTAATTTTCCCAAACAAGAGACATGTAGTGGCTAAATCAATAAGAAAAAGAAGGCCAAATTGTACACTGTCTACAAGAAACTCACTTTTGATTTGAGGATACACATAGGCTGAAATTGAAGAGATGGAAAACTTATTCTATGCAAATGGTAACTTAAAGAGAGAAAAGATGGCTAGACTTGTAATCAGAAAAAATAGACTTTAAGTCAAAAACTGTCATAAGAGACAAAGAAGGATGTTGTATAATAATAAAATAATAACATTAGAGTGGAGAAACCTGAAAACATTACCTCAGCCAGGTGATCAAAGTCAACATCAAGAATGACAAGTCATGCTGATAGTGAGTACCCTTGATATGATGTAATAAGAATGGCACTTTATGTCTGTGGTCTTCCTCCCCAAAGCCCATGATCCCAATCTACTCATGAGAAAAACATGAGAAAAATCAAAATTGAGGGACACTATAAAACACTTGACCAAGAATCTTCAAAACTATCAAAATAATCAAAAACAAGGAAATCTGAGAAATTGTCGCTGTCAAAGGAGCATAAGAATACATGATAGCTGAACGTAATGGGTATTTTGGATGAGATCTCGGAATAGAAAAATGTCATTTGATAAAAACTAAGAATAAAATATGAACTTTACTAATAATGTATCAATATTTGTTTATTAATTGTATAAAAGGTACTATACAAATGTAAAATATTTACCAGAGAAGAAATGGGGTGTGGCATATATGGGACCTCTCTACTATCTATGATTTTTATGTAGATCTAAAACTGGTCTACAAATAAAATTTATCAAAAAACATTAGAAAGGTAAAGATGTAAAAAAATACATTGGAATGTGCCAATGAAGGCTGGACTCACATTGCCAGAAATTAAGACCCTTATAAATAAGGATCTTGCTCTCCATCCCTACCTGTGTGTTTTCCAAAGCTGCTCACTGCAACTTCTATGTGAAGCCTTACCCTTACCTTAGGAATGTCTCTACCGAAAGGCTTTTATCCCAATTAAGTCTCCAATTTTCCAGACACAGAGCAGGGAACAGGAGTTTAAAATAGAATTTTAGTCAACAAGATGAATTATCAAAGTATTCTCATTTCAGCCTCCCCCATATCCTTATGTTGTCCCTTCCCACCTCAGATTCCCTCTTATTTTAACTTAGTGAGCAGACTACCTGGCTGCATAACCGTAGCCACCAGCGGCTAGGGCCAATTAAGCTATAGCTGTGTCATTAGACACCTGAGTTGATTATAGAGTGCAGAATACTGGAAGGAGGACAGAGGCTAACAGGAAGGAAAACAAGGCAGTTCTTAGCTAGAGAGATGTGGGGCAGCTGAGTAGCTGAGTGCCAAAAACTATTCCCCATATCGAGTCCATGGGATCCATGAGCCTGGGTGTGGACAACATGGCATGTGGCCTCAACCAGCAGGCCAGAGGGAGAAGAAAGAAAGTGCCAGGGGATACCTCCCCACACCCATGTGTGAGCATTCTTTCCCAATTGTTTATTTACAGAGCTGTATGCCCAGTGTCTAGAGCAATGTTGGGCCCATAGTAAGTGCTCTTACTGCTGACTGGCACTCCTGCTAGACAGAGCCCTGTTATAGTCAACATGAGTCCTGAGATCCACTCATAGCTCTATCAGTAACATACTCTATGATCTGGGACTGAATCTTCCTCACCTTAGGACTTAATTTCCCCATACTTACAATGGTAAAACATTTCCAGTCCTGACTGACTGGTCTAAGATTCTAAGATCCTGTAAATAAAGACCTTGCCCTCCTCCCACGATCCCTTGTACCTTGCTAAAACCCACACTATGACAAGATGCTGGGCTCTAATTAGGTGAAGCAATTTAGGATGAATAATTGAAAGACACACACACAGTGAAACTAGGAGACCAGGGAAATATGACTTTATGGAGGTAGAGTTAACTGGAATGCAAATGCAGGATGAAGTTTTAATTTCTCTCTTTCATATGTATCAAGCCTCATACAATTCCTTCATAAGGCAAGAAGAAAAATAATTTACATAAAATATAAATCACTTGTTTAAAGTGTGCAATTCAATGGTTTTGAGTATATTCATAGAGTTGTACGACCATCACAACAATCAATGGTAGAACATTTTATCACTCCAGTAAGAAATCATGTATCTTTTAGCAGTCACTGCCCATTTTCCCCTAATTCACCTAGGCATAGGCAAACACTAAACTACATTTACTGTTTAAGGATTTCCTTATCATAGACATTTCATATAAATAAAATAATACAATATGTGATCTTTCATGACTGGCTTCTTTCACATAGCATAATATTTTCAGCATTCATACATGTTGTAGAATGTATCAGTTCTTCATTTCTTTTTCATATCCATATCCATACAATAGATATCCATTTTTTCATATCCATAAAATATTCAATTGAAGGAAGGAATATTCCACTGTATGGATATACCACATTTTATTTATCCATTCATCAGTTGATGGACGTTTGAGTTGTTTCCACTTTTTGTCAATTATGAATAATGCAGCTATAAACATTTGTGTACAAGTTTTTGTGTAGACATATATTTTCAATTTTCTTGGGTACATACCTAGGAGTGGAATTGCTAGGACATATGGTAACTATATATTTAACATTTGAGGAACTGCCAAACTGTTTTAGACAGCAGCAACACCATTTTACAGTCCTACCAGCAATGAATAAGTGTTCTAATTCCTCGATTTCATTACCAACACTTTTTATTATCTGTCATTTTGATTATTGCCATTCTAGTGAATGTCAAATGATATCTCATTGTGACAAATGATATACAGCATCTTTTTATGTGCTTATTGGCCATTTGTTTTTCTTCCTTAGAGAAATATCTATTCAGACTCTTTGTTCATTTATTAATTATTTGACTTTTTATTATTGAGTTATAAGAATTCTTTATGTATTCTAGATAAAGTCCTTCATAAGACATATGGTTTGCAAAAAAATTCTCCCATTCTTGGGGTTCTCTTTTCAAATTGTTGATGGTTTCTTTTTTTTATTTTTGGTGAGGAAGATTGGCCCTGAGCTAACATCTGTGCCAATCTTCCTCTATTTTGTATGGAGGACACCACCACGGTATGGCCTGATAAGTGTGTAGGTCCATGCCTGGGATCTGAAGCCACGAACTCCAGGCAGCTGAAGCAGAGCATGTGAACTTAATCACTACACCACCAGGCAGGCCCCAATGGTTTATTTTGAAGCACAAACCTTTTAATTTTGATCATCATTTATGTGTTTTTCTTTTGTTTTCTGTGCATTTGATGTCATGTTTAAGAAACCATGGCCTAATCTTAGAACATGAAAATTCGCTCCTCGTTTTCTAAGAGTTTGACAGTTTTAGGACTTGATGTTTAGGTTTTTGATCCATTTTGAGTTATTTTTGTATATGGCATAAGGTGAGGGTCTAATATTATTCTTTTACATGTGGGCATCCAGTTTTCCCAACACTATTTGTTTAAATGGAGAAAAAATGGAATGTTCTTGGCACCTTTGTTGAAAATCACTTTACCATATATGCAAGGGCTTATTTCTGGCCTCTCTATTATATTCCATTGTTCTATATGTCAGTACCACACTGTTTTGATTACAGTGGCTTTGTAGTAAGTTGTAAAATCAGGAAGTATAAGACTTCCAAGTTTATTATTTCCAAGAATGTTTTACCTATTTGTAATTCCATATAAATTTTGGAATGAATTTTTCTGCATTTGGAAAAAAAGTCATTGGGATTATTATAGTGATTGCACTGACTCTGTACATAATTTAGAGAGTATTTACATCTTCACAGTATTAATTATTCCAATCCATGAACATGGGATATCTTTTCATTTATTTGTGTCTTCTTTAATTTCTTTCGGTGTACACAAGACTTTCCTTGTCATCCCTGGAATAAGACCCATTTGATCATGGTGTATTATCCTTTAAATATATTGTCAATTTCATTTTGCTAATATTTTTTTGAGGATTTTTGAATCAATGATCATCGGGGATAGGGATATTGGCCTGTAATTTTCTTGTGGCATCCTTGTCTGTTTTTGGTATCAGGATAATGCTGGCCTCATAAAATGAGTTTGGAAGTGCTCTTTCCTCTTCTATTTTTTGGAAGAATTTGAAAAGGATTGGTATTAATTCCATTTTAAATATTTGGTAGAATTCACCAGTGAAGCTGTCTGGTCCTGGATTTTTGTTTGTTGGGAGGTTTATGATTACTGATTCAATCTTCTTACTAGTAATCAGTTTGTTCAGATTTTCTACTTCATGATTCAGTCTTGGTAGACTTTATGTTTCTAGGAATTTATCCATTTCTTCTAGGTTGTTTAATTTTGGGGGGATAATTGTTTATGGTAGTCTCTTATGATGCTTTGAATTTCTGTAGTATCAGTTGTAATATCTACTTTTTAATTTCTTATTTTATTTTATTTTTTTTATTGATGTTTTAATGGTTTCTAACATTGTGAAATTTTGGGTTGTACATTTTTGTTTGTCCATTACCATATATATGACTCCCTTCACCCCTTGTGCCCACCCCCCACCCTCACTGCCCCTGGTAACCACAGTCCAGTTTTCTCTGTCCTTGTGTTGGTTTATATTCCACATATGAGTGAGATCATACAGTGTTTGTCTTTCTCTTTCTGGCTTATTTCACTTAACATAATACGTTCCAGGCCCATCCATGTTGTTGCAAATGGGACGATTTTGTCTTTTTTTATGGCTGAGTAGTGTTCCATTGTATATATATATACCACATTTTCTTAATCCAATCGTCAGTCGAGGGACATTTAGGTTGCTTCCACTTCTTGGCTATGGTGAATAATGCTGCAATGAACATAGGGGTGCATAAGCCTCTTTGGATTCTTGATTTCAGGTTCGTTGGATAGATTCCCAGTAGTGGGATGGCTGGATCATAGGGCATCTCTATTTTTAATTCTTTGGAGGTATGGAGGAATCTCCATACCGTTTTCCATAGAGGTTGCACCAATTTGCATTCCCACCAGCTGTGTATGAGGGTTCCTGTTTCTCCACATCCTCTCCAACATTTGTTGTTTTTTGTCTTGGTGATTATAGGCATTCTAACGGGCGTGAGGTGGTATCTTAGTGTTGTTTTGATTTGCATTTCCCTGATGATTAGTGATGTTGAGCATCTTTTCATGTGCCTATTGGCCATCTGTATATCTTCCTTGGAGAAGTGTCTGTTCATTTCCTCTGCCCATTTTTCGATCGGGTTGTTTGTTTTTTTGTTGTTCAGTTGTGTGAGTTCTTTATATATTATGGAGATCAACCCCTTGTCAGATGTATGTTTTGCAAATATTCTCTCCCAGCTGGTTGGTTGTATGTTCATCTTGATTCTGGTTTCATTTGTCTTATAAAAGCTCTTTAATCTGATAAAGTCCCACTTGTTTATTTTTTCTTTAGTTTCCCTAGTCTGGGTAGGCATGTCATCCGAAAAGATTCCTTTAAAACCAATGTCAAATAGTGTGTTGCCTATATTTTCTTCTATGAGTTTTATAGTTTCAGATCTCACCTTCAGGTCTTTGATCCATTTTCAGTTAATTTTTGTGAATGGCGATAGCACATGGTCCACTTTAATTCTTTTGCATGTGGCTCTCCAGTTTTCCCAACACCATTTATTGAAGAGACTTTCCTTTCTCCATTGCATGTTCTTAGCACCTTTGTCAAAAATTAGCTGTCCATATATGTGTGGTTTTATTTCTGGGTTTTCAATTCTATTCCATTGATCTGTGTGTCTGTTTCTGTACCAGTACCATGCTGTTTTGATTACTATTGCTTTGTAGTATGTTTTGAAGTCAGGGATTGTGATGCCTCCTGCTTTGTTCTTTTTTTTTAGGATTTCTTTACCTATTTGGAGTCTTTTGTTGCCCCATATAAATTTTAGTATTCTTTTTTCTATTTCTGTGAAGAATGTCATTGGGATTCTGATTGGGATTGCATTGAATCTGTAGATTGCTTTAGGTAATATAGACATTTTAACTATGTTTATTCTTCCAATCCACGTGCATGGGATATCTTTCCATTTCTTTATGTCATCATGGATTTCTTTCAATAATGTCTTGTAGTTCTCATTGTATAGGTCCTTCATGTCCTTGGTAAGATTTATTCCTAGGTATTTTATTCTTTTTGATGCAATTGTAAATGGTATTATCTTTTTGAGCTCTCTTTCTGTTACTTAATTATTAGCATATAGAAATGCAACTGATTTTTGTAGATGGATTTTGTACCCTGCAACTTTGCTGTAGTTGTTGATTGTTTCTAATAGTTTTCCAACAGATTCTTTAGGGATTTCTATATATACAATCATGTCATCTGCAAATAGTGAGAGTTTCACTTCTTCGTTACCTATTTTGATTCCTTTTATTCCTTTTTCTTGCCTAATTGCTCTGGCCAAAACCTCCAGTACTATGTTGAACAGGAGTGGTGAGAGTGGGCAGCCCTGCCTCGTTCCTGTTCTCAGAGGAATGGCTTTCAGTCTTTCCCCATTGAGTATGATGTTGGCTGTGGGTTTGTCATATATGGCCTTTATTATGTTGAGGTACTTTCCTTCTATTCCCATTTTATTGAGAGTTTTTATCATAAATGGATGTTGTATCTTGTCAAATGCCTTCTCTACATCTATTGAGATGATCATGTGGTTTTTATTCTTTGTTTTGTTGATGTGATGTATCACGTTGATTGATTTGCGGATGTTGAACCATCCCTGCATCCCTGGTATAAATCCCACTTGATCATGGTGTATGATCTTTTTAATGTATTGTTGTATTCGGTTTGCCAATATTTTGTTGAGGATTTTTGCATCAATGTTCATCAGCGATATTGGCCTGTAATTTTCTTTCTTTGTATTGTCTTTGTCTGGTTTTGGTATCAGGGTGATGTTGGCCTCGGAGAATGATTTAGGAAGTGTTCCATCTTCCTCTATTTTTTGGAATAGTTTGAGAAGAATGCATATTAAATCTTCTTTGAATGTTTGGTAAAATTCACTGGAGAAGCCATCTGGTCCTGGACTTTTATTTTTTGGGAGGTTTTTGATTACTATTTCAATCTCTTTATTTGTAATTGGTCTATTCAGATTCTCCATTTCTTCTTGGTTCAATTTTTGGAGGTTGTATAAGTCAAAGAATTTATCCATTTCTTCTAGATTTTCCAATTTGTTGGCATATAATTTCTCATAGTATTCTCTTATAATCCTCTGTATTTCCGTGGTATCCGTTGTAATTTCTCCTCTTTCATTTCTAATTTTATTTACTTGAGCCTTTTCTCTTTTTTTCTTAGTAAGCCTGGCTAAAGGTTTGTCGATTTTGTTTATCTTCTCGAAGAACCAACTCTTTGTTTCATTAATCCTTTCTACTGTTTTTTTGGTCTCAATTTCATTTATTTCTGCTCTGATTTTTATTATTTCTCTCCTTCTGCTGGCTTTGGGCTTTGTTTGTTCTTCTTTTTCTAGTTCTGTTAGGTGTAATTTAAGGTTGCCTATTAGGGCTTTTTCTTGTTTGTTAAGGTGGGCTTGTATCGCTATGAGTTTCCCTCTCAGGACCGCTTTTGCTGCATCCCATATGGTTTGATATGGCATATTATCATTTTCGCTTGTTTCCAGATAGTTTTTGATTTCTCCTTTAATTTCATCAATGATCCATTGGTTGTTCAGTAGCATGTTGTTTAATCTCCACATTTTTGTCACTTTCCCAGTTTTTTTTTCGTGGTTCATTTCCAGTTTCATAGCCTTATGGTCTGAAAAGATGCTTGTTATGATTTCAATCTTCTTAAATTTATTGAGGCTTGCTTTGTTTCCCAACATATGGTCTATCCTAGAGAATGTTCCATGCGCGCTTGAGAAGAATGTGTAGTCAGCTGTTTTTGGATGGAGTGCTCTGTATATGTCTACTAGGTCCATCTCGTCCAGATTTTCATTTAAGTCTACTATTTCTTTATTGACATTTTGTCTGGATGATCTATCCATTGTTGTAAGTGGGGTGTTAAGATCCCCTACTATTATTGTGTTGTTGTTGATGTCTCCTTTTAGGTTTGTTAATAGTTGCTTTATGTACATTGGTGCTCCTATGTTGGGTGCATATATATTTATAAGTGATATGTCTTCTTGATGGAGTGTCTCTTTTATCATTATATATTTCCCTTCTTTGTCTTTCTTAACCTGTTTTATCTTGAAGTCTACTTTGTCTGATATGAGTATGGCAACACCTGCTTTCTTTTGTTTGCCATTAGCTTGGAGTATTGTCTTCCATCCTTTCACTCTGAGCCTCTGCTTGTCTTTAGTGCTAAGATGTGTTTCCTGAAGGCAGCTTTTTAAAAAAGGGTCTTGCTTTTTAATCCATCCTGCCACTCTGTATGTTTTGATTGGAGAGTTCAATCCATTTACCTTTAGCGTAATTATTGATATATGAGGGCTTAATGTTGCTGTTTTGTCACTTATTTTCTGGTTCTTTTGCATTTCCTTTGTTTCTTGTCCCATTTGTTTTGGACTGCCAATTCAGTTTGGTTGTTCTGTCTTATGACTCTTCTAGTTTTCTCTTTTTTTATCATATGTGGTTTTGTTTTGATTATTTGTTTAGTGGTTACCTTGAGGTTTGGGCAAAAAATCTTGTGTATGAGATAGTCCACTATCTGATGGCCTCCTATTTCCTTATACTAAGTCAATTCAATCACTTTCCTCTTCCCCTTCTAAGTTTTTCTTGTTATACATTATTCTGTCTTGTGTTGTGGCTGTGTGTTTACAGTGATGAGGTTAAATTTATTTTTAGTTAATTTCTTCCTTTGATCTTTGAATTTAGTATTTAAGTGGTTGCTAACCTATTCCGGTAAAGATCTACTATTTTTCTGAGTTTGTCTACCTACTTTTCTCCTTGCTCCAAGCTTTGTGTTCCCTTTCTCTTCTTTTTTTCAGGCCTGAGGGCCTTCTTGAGTATTTCTTGAAGTGGGGGTCTCGTGGCCATGAACTCCCTTAGCTTTTGTTTATCTGGGAGAGTTACTATTTCTCCATGATATTTGAAGGATATTTTTGCTGGATAGAGTATTCTTGGCTGAAAGTTTTTGTCTTTCAGTATTTTGAATATATCATTCCAGTCTCTTCTAGCCTGAAAAGTTTCTGTTGAGCAATCTGCTGAGAGCCTGATGGGAGTTCCTTTGTACGTTATTTTTTGTTTTTGTCTAGCTGCCCTTAATATGGTTTCTTTGTCGTTGACCCTGGCTAGCCTTACCACTAGGTGTCGTGGTGAAGGCGTTTGTCTGTTAATATATAAAAATATGGAACGCTTCACGAATTTGCATGTCATCCTTGCACAGGGGCCATGCTAATCTTCTCTGTATTGTTCCAATTTTAGTATATGTGCTGCCGAAGCAAGCACTATTTCTTATTTTATTTATTTGAGTCTTCTCTCTTTTTTTCTTGGTGAGGTGAGCTAAAGGATTGCCAGTTTTGTTTATCTTTAAAAAAAACAGCTCTTAGTTTCATTGATCTTTTCTACTGTCTTTTTAATCTCTATTTCATTTATTCACTCTAATCTTTGTTATTATCTTTCTTCCACTAACTTTGAGGTTTGTTTGTTTGTCTTTTTCTAGTTTCTTGAGGTGAAAGTTAGGTTGTTTATTGAGACTTTTGTTGTTCTTGCTGTAGGCATTTATCACTATAAATTTCCCTCTTAGAACTTCTTTTGCTGCATCCCATAAGTTTTGGTATGTTGTGTTTGCATTTTCATTTGTCTCAAGGTATTTTTTCATTTCTCTTTTGATTTCTTCTTTGATCCATTGGTTGTTCAGTAGCATGTTGTTTAATCACCACATATTTGTGAATTTTCCAGTTTTCTTTCTGTAATTGATTTCTAATTTCATACTGAGTGGTCAGAAAGATACTTGATATGATTTCAATCATTTAAATTTATTAAGATTTATTTTATGGCCAAACATGTGATCTATCCTGGAGAATGTTCCATGTGCGCTTGAGTAGAATGGGAATTCTGTTACTATCAGATGGAATGTTCTGTATACATTTAAGTACATTTGGTCTAATGTGTCATTTAAGGCCAATCTTTCCTTATCAATTTTCTGTCTAGATGATCTATCCACTAATGAAAGTGGGTTATAAAAGTATTCTACTATTACTTTATTGCTGTCTAATTCTCTCTCTATGTCCATTAATATTTGTTTTGTAGATTCAGGTGCTCCTATGTTAGGTACATACATATTTACAAATATTATATCCTCTTGCTGGATTGACTTCTTTATCATTATGTAATGACCTCGTTTGTCTCTTATTACAGTCTTTGTCTTAAAGTCCACTTAGTTTGATATAAGTATAGTTACCACAGCTTTCCTTTGGTTTCTATTTGCAAGGAATATCTTTTTCCATCCCTGTACTTGCAGTCTGTGTGCATCCTTACATCTGAAGTGAGTCTCTTGTAGGTAGCATATAGATTGGTCTTGGTTTTTATCCGTTCAGCAACTCTGATTGGAGAATTTAGTTCATATACATTTAAAGTAATTATTATTATTAATTTTTTTTTGAGGAAGATCAGCTCTGAGCTAACATCCATGCCAATCCTCCTCTTTTTGCTGAGGAAGACTGACCCTGGGCTAACATCTGTGCCTGTCTTCCTCCACTTTATATGGGATGCCGCCACATCATGGCCTGACAAGCGGTGCCTTGGTGCACGCCCAGGATCTGAACCCAGGCGGCCAGCAGCAGAGTGTGTGCACTTAACCGCTATGCCATGGGGCTGGCCCCTAAAGTAATTATTGTTAGGTACGTACTTATTGCTATTTTGTTAATTGTTTTCTGGCTGTTTTGTGGTTTCTCTGTTCCTTTCTTCTCCTCTTGCTCTCTTTCTTTGTGATTTGATCATTTTCTATATTGGTATGATTAGATTACATTCTCTGTCTCCTTTTTGTATGTACTATAGGTTTTTGCTTTGTGGTTACAATGAGGCTTACATAAAACAACTTACATTTATAACAATCTATCTTAAGTTCATAACAACTTAAGTTTGAAATCATTTTAAAGCTCCATATTTTTACCACCCCCCCATGTTTTATGTTATGGATGCCCCAATTTGCACCTTTGTATCCTGGGTATTCTTTAAAAATTTATTATAGTTATAATTATTTTGACTATTTTTGTCTTTTAACCTTCATTATCTTTATAAGTGTTTAATCCGCCATCTTCACAACATTAGATTATTTTGAGTTTTACCATAAATTTACTTTTACCAGGGAGGTTTATATTTTCATATATTTTCCTGTTACTAATTAGAATGCTTTTATTTCAGCTTAAAAATTTTCCTTTAACATTTCATCTAAGACCAGTTTAATGGTATTGAACTCCTTTAGCTTTTCCTTGTCTGGAAAACTCTCTCTCTTTCAATTCTGAAGGACACCTTTGCCAACTAGAGTATTCTTGGTTGGATTTTTTTTTTCTTTCAGCACTTTGAATATATTGTGTCACTCCGTCCTGGCATACAAAATTTCTGCTGAGAAGTTTGCTGATAGTCTTACGGGGGTTCTCTTAAAAACAAAACAAGTTATTTTTCTCCCGTTTCTGTTAAGATTATCTTCTTGTCTTGAACTTTTGACATTTTAATTATAATGTGTCCTGGTGTGAGTTTTTCTGGTTTCGTCTTATTTGGAACTTACTGGGCTTCCTGGATCTGGATATCTGTTTCCTTTCCCAGGTTAGGGAAGTTTTTAGCCATTATTTCTTCCAATAAGTTTTCTACCTTTTTCTCTCTCTCTTCTCCTTCTGGGATCCCTATAATGCAAACATTGATCTGTTTGATGTTGCCTCATAAGTCCCTTAAGCTATCTTCACTTTTTTCATTCTTTTTTCTTTTTGCTACACTGATTGTGTGAATTTTTACTGCTCTGTATTTGAGGTCACTGATCCTTTCTTGTGCTTCATCTAGTCTGTTGTTGAACCTCTCTATTGTATTTTTCAGTTCAATTATTGTATTCTTTAGCTCTGTGACTTCTTTCTTATACTTTCTTATATTTTCTATCTCTTTATTGATATTCCCACTTTTTTCATCCATTCTTCTCCCGAGCTCAGTAAGCATCTCTATGGCTGTTTTTGAAATCTTTATCAGGTAAATCACTTATTTCCATTTTATTGAGGGTTTTTTTCTAAGATTTTATCTTATTTTTTGTTTGGAACATATTCCTTTGTCTCTTTATTTTCCTTGACTCTCTGTGTTGGTTTCTATGCATTAGATAAAATAGCTACCCTTCCCAGTCTTGAAGGAGTGGCCTTGTGTAGGAGATGAACATTATCATTCGACCCTGCTCTAATCTTGGTTGTCTCTCAGAATTTTGATTGTCCAAGCAGCTTATTTTATTTTTAGTGGCTTCCAGTAGTTGAGGGTGTGCCAAGACCTGTTAATGTCCCTGTGGGGAGGGTCTCAGTCAGCACCTATATTCAGGCTGATTGAAAGCCTGCCCCTCAGGCCACAGCCATGAAGATAAGCTAGTAGGCTTCCTTCATAGAAAGAGGGGGTACCTTAGTCTGCTTCCTCCATGCTATGCCCTGTGGGTGGAGGAGAGTTAGGAACTCTTTCTCTGTTCATTACAGTCCTGTAGGACCCATAAGCAAAAGCCCTGCTGGCCACCAAATACAGACAACCCAGAGGTATACCCTGGATGGCAGCTGCAAAAATTGGTGTGCCAGATGAGGGCACAAGCTCCTTTCCAGGAGATACTGGTGACCTGGATCAAGGAATAGGTAAAGTGCAAAGGTGGTATCTACCAGCCTCTGTCCCCAGAGACCACCTCGGTAGGTCTCTAGATGTGTGCCAAATCAGAAGCCTGTCCCACAGGCTGAAGCTCAAGGACAATCAAATAGGCTTCTTTCATAGAAATACAAGGTATGTTTCAGTCTGCTGTCTTCACTGTACCCTGGGGGTGGTAGCCAGCCAAGAACTGTCTCTCATATTGTTACAGTCCCATGGGACCCAGGCACAAGCCCTACTGGCCATCAGGGCCACAGGATCAAAGGGCATCCCCTGGATGGCAGCCACAAAAACCAGGGCACCAGATGTCTGTATAAGCTCCCCTCTGGGAGACACTGGTGCTCCGGAGCTTGGCAGAGGAAGAGTGTGAAGATAACACCCACTTTCCAAGGTCTCTGCAGAGGATTACATTCAGCCTTTAGATATGCGTTTAATTAGAAGCCTGCCTCTCAGGCCACAGCTATGAAGATAAACTAATAGGACTCTTTCATAGAAAGACTGGGCACCTCAGTCTATTGCTTCTTGCTGTGGCCTATGGGGGGTAGCTAGTTAAGAACTCTTTCTCCATTCATTACAAGCCTGTGGGATCACAAGCATAAGCTCTGCTGGCCACCAGAGTCAGGCAACCTAGAGGTATCCCCTGGGTGGCAGTCACAAAAATTGCATTTCCAGTCAAGGGCATAAGCTCCTATCTGGGAGACACTGGTGATCCAGAGTGAGGCAGAGGGAGAGTGCAAAGATGGTATCTGCTGGCCTCCATCCCAAAGAGTATTTCATTAGGCCCCTAGAGGTGTGTTAAATTAGATGCCTGCCCCTCAGGCCAATGTTTTAAGGTAAGAAAATAAGCTTCTTTCACAGAGAGTCTAGACTCTTTCAAATTGGCTGTCTCTGCTCTGGGCCAAGGGATTCATGAGTCTGTGTACATAAGCCCTTTAAGAACTGTTTCTTAGTTTGCCATAGCCTTATGGGTTGTGTGAATGCAAGCCCTGTTGGCTTTCAAAACTAGACGATTTGGTGGCTCATCTCTCAGGTCCAGATCTTAAAAGTTGGGGTGTCCAATGTGGAGTTTAAACCCATTGCTCTTCAGGGAGAAAGTTAGGGTTTTGTGTTCCCTCACTATTGTGGGTTGCCATGGAGGGGGTGGGGTTTATGGCAAGATTGTGTCTCAGTCTCTCCTATCCGCTTTGATGTGAGTTGTTTTTTGTTTGCCCTGATGCATAGGAATTACTCAGCTAGTTTTTTGTTTTTGTTTTCCAGAGGAAATTGTTCCATATATAGCTGTACATTTGGTGTGTCTATGGGAGGAGATGAGTTCAGGATCTTTCTACCATCTTGAATCACAGCCCCTGTTTTATTCTTTTTGATGATATTGTAAATGGAATTGTTTTCTTAATTTCCTTTCCAGATTTTTCATTGTTAGTGTATAAAAATGCAAGTGATTTTTGTATGTGAATTTTTTATCCTATAATTTTGCTGAATTGGTTACCAGTTCTAACAGTTTTTCTTATGTGAAAAATCTTTAGGATTTTTTACATATAGGATCATGTAATCTGCGAATATAAATAGTTTTAATTCTTCCTTTCAAATTTGGATACCATTTATTTCATTTTTTATTGAAGTATGGTTGGCATACAATATTACATTAGTTTCAGGTGTACAACATATTGATTTGACATTTATGTACATAATGAAATGATCACCATGACAACTCTAGTAACCATCCATCACCATACAAAGTTATTACAATATTATTGACTATATTCCCTATGCTGTACATTACATCCCCATGACATTTATTTTATAACTGGAAGTTTGTATCTCTTAATCACCTTCACCTATTTCATCCATCCTCCCACCCCTTCTCTTCTGGTGACCATCAGTTTGTTCTTTGTATCTATGAGTTTGCTTCTCTTTTGTTTTATTTGTTCACTTGTTTTGTTTTTTATATTCCACATATAAGTGAAATCATATGATATTTGTCTTTGTCTGACTTATTTCACTTAGCGTAATACCCTCTAGGTCCATCCATGTTGTCTCTAATGGCAAGATTTTATTCTATTTTATTAAAAAGCTGAGTAAGATTCCATTGTATATATTTATCACATCTTTGTTATCCATTCCTCTATCGATGGACACTTAGGTTGCTCCCATATCTTGGCTATTGTAAATAATGCCACAATGAACAAAGAAGTGCATATATCTTTTCAAATTAGTGTTTTCATTTTCTTTGGATAAATACCCAGAAATGAGACTGCTGGATCATATAGTAGTTTCATTTTTAATTTTTTGAGGAACGTCTATACTGTTTTCCATAGTGGCTGCACCAATTTACATTCCCTCCAATGGTGTATGCAAGTTCCTTTTTCTCCACATCTTTCCCAACACTTTGTTGTTATTTGTTGTCTTTTTAACAATAGCCATTCTAACAGGTGTGAGGTAATATCTCATTGTGGTTTTGATTTGCATTTCCCTGATGATTAGTGATGTTGTGTATCTTTTCATATGTCTACTGGCCATTTGTATGTCTTCTTTAGAAAAATGTCTATTTAGGTCCTTTTCCCATTTTTTAATCAGATTGTTTTTTTTTGATATTGAGTTGTATGAGTTCTTTATAACATTTTTATATTAATGCCTTATTGGATATATCATTTGCAAATATCTTCTAGCATTCAGTAGATTGCCTTTCATTTTGTTAATGGTTTCCTTTTCTGTGTCAAAGCTTTTTAGTTTAATATAGTCCCATTTCTTTATTTTTGCTTTTGTTGCCTTTGCCTGAGGAGACAGATCGAAAAAATATTGCAAAGACTGATGTTGAAGAGTGTGCTGCCTATGTTTTCTTCTAGGAGTTTTATGGCTTCAGGTCTCACATTTAAGTCTTTAATCTATTTTGAGTTTATTTTTCTATATGGTGTAATAATTTTTGCACAGTTTTATTCTTCTGCATGTAGCTGTCCAGTATTTCCAATACTATTTATTGATAAGACTGTCTTTTCCTCATTGTATGGTCTCACTTCCTTTGTCATAGTTTAATTGACCATATAAGCATGGGTTTATTTCTGGGCTCTGGATTCTGTTCCATTGATATATGTGTCTGTTTTTCTGTCAGTACCATACAGTTTTGATTACTATAGCTTTGTAGTATACTTTGAAATCAGAGAGCATGATACTTCCATCTTTGTTCTTCTTTCTCAAGATTGCTTGACTATTTCGGGTGTTTTGTGGTTCCATGCAAATTTTAGGATTATTTGTTCTAGTTCTGTGGAAAATGCCATTGGTATTTTGATAGGGATTGCATTGAATCTGTAGACTGCTTAGGTTATATGGACATTTTAACAATATCAATTTTTTCAATCCATGAGCACAGTATGCATTTCCATTTATTTGTGTCTTCTTCAGTTTCTTTCATCAACATCTTACAGTTTTCAGAGTACAGGTGTTTCACCTCCTTTGTTGAATTTCTTCCTAAGTTTTTTTTTTTTGATGTCATCATAAAAGGGCTTGTTTTTTAATGTACCTTTCTGATTGTTTGTTATTAGTATGTAGAAATGCAGGGCCGGCCCCGTGGCTTGGTGGTTAAGTGCGTGCGCTCCGCTGCCGGCGGCCCGGGTTCGGATCCCGGGTGCGCACCGAGGCACCACTCCTCCAGCCATGCTGAGGCCGCGTCCCACATACAGCAACTAGAAGGATGTGCAGCTATGACAGACAACTATGTACTGGGGCTTTGGGGAAAAATAAATAAATAAAATCTTTAAAATCTTTAGAAATGCAACATATTTCTGTATATTTATTTTGTATCCTACAACTTTACTGAATTCATTCATTAGTTACAATGTTTTTTTCAGTGGAGTCTTTAAGCTTTTCTATATATAGCATCATGTCACCTGCAAATAGTGACAGTTTTACCTCTTCCTTTCCAATTTGGATGCCTATTTCTTTTTCTTGTCTGATAACTGTGGCTAGGACTTTCAATACTGTGTTGGATAAAAGTGGCAAGAATGGGCAGCCTTGTCTTGTTCCTGATATTAGAGGAAATGCTTTCAGCTTTTCACCCTTGAGTATAATATTAGCTGTGGGTTTGTCATATATGGCCTTTATTATGTTGAGATATGTTCCCTCTATACCCACTTTATTGAGAGTTTTTGTAATAAATGGATGTTAAATTTTGTCAAATGCTTTTTCTGCATCTATTGAGATGATCATGTGATTTTAATCCTTCATTTTGTTAATGTGGTGTATCACATTGATTTGTGAATATTGTACCATTGTTGCATCCCTGGGGTAAATTCCTCTTGATAGTGGATCTTTTTAATGTATTGTTGAATTCAGTTTCCTAATATTTTATTGAAGATACTTTCTTTTATGTTTATTGGGGATATTGGCCTGGAATTTTCCTTTTTTTTTGTAATGTCTTTGTCTGGTTTTGCTATCAGTGTAATTCTGGCCTCACAGAATGAATTTGGAAGTGTTCCTTCCTCTTCAATTTTTTTGGAATAGTTTGAGAACAATAACTATTAACTCTTTAAATATTTGGTACAATTTACCTGTAAACCTCTCTGGTCCTGGACTTTTGTTTGTTGGGAGTTTTCTGATTACTGATTCAATTTTGTTACTAGTAGTCAGTCCATTCAGATGTTCTATTTCTTCCTGATTCAGTTTTGAAAGATTGTAGATTTCCAGGAATTCATCCATTTTTTTCTAGGTTGTTCAATTTTTTGGCATGTAATTGTTCATAACAATATCTTATAATCCTTTGTATTTCTGTGGTGTCACTTGTCACATCACCTTTTTCATTTCTGATCTTATTTATTTGGTCTCTCTTTTTTTTGATGAGTCTTGCTAAAGGTTTATCAATTTTGTTTATCTTTTCAAAGAACTAGCTCTTAGTTTCATTGATGTTTTCTATTACTTTTTTAGTCTCTATTTCATTTGTTGCTGCTCTGATCTTTATTATTTCCTTCCTTCTACTAACTATGGGCTTTCTTTCTTCTCCTTTTTCTAGTTCTTTTAGTTGTAAGGTTAGATTTTATTTTATTTTATTTTTGCTGAGGAAGATACACCCTGAGCTAATATCAGCTGCCAATCTTCCTTTTTTTGTATATGAACTGAACACAGCATGGACACTGACAGATGAGTGCCGTAGGTCCATGCCCAGGAACTGAACCTGGGCCACTGAAGTGGAGTGTGCTGAAAACCACTAGACCACTGGGACTGACCCAAGATTAGATATCTTGAGATTTTTCTTGTTTCCTGAGGTAGGCCTGTATTGCTATAGCTTCCCTTGTCGAACTGTTTCTGCTATGTTCCATAGATTATGGAATGTTGTGTTTCTATTTTCATTTTTCTCAAGGTATTTTGTATTTCCTCTTTGATTTCTTCATTAATCCATTGGTTGTTTAGTAGCATTTTGTTTAGCCTCCATGTGTTTGTGTTTTTTCCAGTTTTCTTGTGATTGATTTCTAGTTTCATATCATTGTGGTTGGAAAAGATGCTTGATATGATTTCAATCTTCTTAAATTTATTGAGACTTGTTTTGTGGCCTAATATGTTTTATCACTACCTTTTATATCTCCTGGAGAACATTCCATGTGTACTTGAACAGAATGTGTTTTCTGCTATTTTTAGATGGAATGTTCTGTACATATCTATTAAGTCCATCTGGTCTAATGTATTGTTTAAGGCCAATGTTTCTTTGCTCATTTTCTGTCTGGATGATATATCCATTGATTTAACTGGGATGTTAAGGCCCCCTACTATTATTGTGTTACTGTCAGTTTCTCCCTTTATGTCTGTTAATATTTGCTTTATGTATTTGGATGCTCCCATGTTGGGTGCATAGATTTTAAGAAATGTTGTATCCTCTTGTTGGATTTATCCCGTTATCATTATGTAACGCCCTTCTTTGTCTCTTGTTACAGTCTTTCTTTTGAAGTCTATTTTGTCTTATATAAGTATTGCCACCATGGCTTTCTTTTTGTTTCCATTTGCATAGAATATCTTTTCTTATCCCTTCACTCTCAGTTTGTGTGTGTCTTTAGATATGAAGTGAGTATCTTGCGGGCAGCATATATATATAGGTCTTGTTTTTTATCCATTCAGCCATCCTATGTCATTTAATTGCAGCATTTAGTTCATTTACATTTATTTAATTATTTATAGGTATGTACTTATTGCCATTTTGTTCATTGTTTTCTGGGTGTTTTGGTAGTTCCCTTCTCTTTTTCTCTTCCCTTGTGATTTGATGACTTTTTTTAGTGTTATGTTTATATTCCTTTCTCTTTATTTTTTGTGTATCTATTACAGGTTTTTGGTTTTTGGTTACCATGAGGTGCATATATGACAACCTATGTATATAGCAGTCTATTTAACATTGATGGTCGCTTAGGTTCAAGTACATTCTAAAAGGACTACATCTTTACTCCCCCCTCCATGATTTATGTTTTTGATGTCATATCGTACATCTTTTTATTTTGCATATCCTTTAACTAATTATTGTAGATGTAGATGATTTTACTACTTTTGTCTTTTAACCTTCAAACTAGTATATGGATGGTTAATCCACTACCTTTACTATATGTTTGCCATTTTCAGTAAAATTTTTGCTTTCATAGTTTTCTTATTTCTAGTTATGGCTTTTTCTTTTATGTTTAAATAAGTCCCTTTAACATTTTTTGTAAGGCCAGTTTAGTGTTGTTGAACTCCCTTAGCTTTTGCTTGTCTGGGAAACTCTTTATTCCTACTTCAATTCTCAATTGTGACTTTGCCAAGAAGATTATTCTTGGTTGTAAGATTTTTCCTTTCAGCACTTTGAATATATTGTGCTCTTCCCTTCTGGCCTGCAGTTTCTGCTGATAAATCAGCCGATAGTCCTATGGGGATTCCCTTGTATGTAACTAGTTGCTTTTCTATTGATGCTTTTAAGATTCTCTCTTTATCTTTAAATTTTGACAGTTTTAATTTTAATATATCTTGGTGTGGGTCTCTTTGTGTTCATCTTATTTGGGACTCTGTGCTTCCTGGAGTTGGGTGTCTGTTTCCTTTGTCAGGTTGGGGAAGTATTCAACTATTGTTTCTTCAAATAGGTTTTCTGTCCCTTTCTCTCTCTTTTCTCTTTCTGAGACTCCTATAATGCAAATGTTAGTTCTTTTGATATTGTCCCGATGGCCCCTTAAGCTATCCTCAATTTTTTTATTGTTTTCTGCTTTTGCTGTTCTGATTGAGTGATTTCTGCTACTCTGTCTTCTGGATTGCTGATTCGCTCTTCTGCATCATTTAATCTGCTGTTGATTCCCTCTAGCATATTTTTCATTTCAGTTATTGTATTCTTAAACTCTGATTGGTTCTTTTTTATATTTTCTACCATTTTGTTGAAGTTCTCACTGTGTTCATCCACTCTTCTCCCGAGTTCAGTGCGTAGCTTTATGACTATTACTTTGAACACTTTATCTGGTGGAATTCTTATCTCCATTTCATCTAGTTCTTTTTATGAGGTTTTGTTTTGTTCTTTCATTTGCAACATAGTCATCTGTCTTCTCATTTTACCTAACTCTCTATGTTTGTTTCTATGTATTAGATCAGCTATGTCTCCTGGTCTTGAATGGATAGCCTTAGGTAGAAGGTGTCCTGTGGGGTCTAGTAGTGCAATCTCCCCTTTTCACCACAGCCAAGTGCTTTAGGTGTGTCCCCTGTGTAGCTTGGGTGTTCCCTCCTTTGTGCTTGGGCCATGATTGCTGTGAGCATGCTGGTGGGTGGAGCTGTTGCCCCAGGGAGGGAGCCACTTGAGAGGGGCCCTGGTGATGGCCAGGGCCACCCACTGGGTGTAGCAGGCCAGGAGCTGCTTTGGGAGGCTCTGGTGATGGCCAGGGCTTCCCACTGGGTGGAGTGGGGTAGAAGATGCTTTGAATGTCTGTGGTCCTGGCTGGGACTGCTTGCCAGGTGGGGCAGGGTGGGAGATGCCCTAGAGGGACATCAGCTAGGGTGGTTCCACAGGGGAATGCCTGGGCAGGGTGAGCAGTGTTAACAAAGTAGATAGAAAGTATCAGAAATGGCATCTGCCTGGGCTGACCCAGGTAGGTAGAAGCAGAGCAAAAAAATGGCATCCACCAAGGCTCCTGTCCCCAGAGGAAGTTCCAACAGATCCTGCACACACCCTAAAATTAATCAATGAATCTCCTGTATGTATAACCCAGGCACTTTTCAAGCTGCTGCCTCTGTGCTGGGACTTAAAGTGAGTGAGTTTGTGCATGCACCTTCTGAGAGCAGAGTCTTGGTTTCCTATAGCCCTCCAGCTCCCCCAGATATAAGCCTCTGGTTTTCAAAGCCAGACATTACGGGGGCTTGTTTTCCTGGTGCAAGCCCCCTGGGCTGGGGAGCTCAATGTGGGCTTAGGCCGCTTGCTTGTCCAAGAGGACCTCCATGGTTGTTATATCCCTTCCACTATGTGTCACCCCACTGTAGGCAAGCATCCTGCCTAGATCACATCTTTGCCCCTCCTAACCATCTCAATGTGGCTTTTTCTTTGTGTCTTTAGTTGTGAAAAATTTGTTCTGCTATTTTTCAGGTTGTTCTCAGTGATAGTGGTTCTATATATAGGTGTAGTTTTGTGTGTCCATGGGACAAGGTGAGCTAAGGATTTTCCTACTCTGCCATCTTGATCTAACTCCCTTTTTATTTCTTTCTATTGCTCAATTGTTCTGCCTAGAACTTCAAATGATACGTTAAATAGAAGTTGCCAATGCGGGCATCCTCGTCTTGTTCCTGATCTTAGAGGAAAAGCTTTCAGTCTGTCACAATTGAGGATGATGTTAACTGTGGATTTTTATAGATAGTCTTTATTATGTTGGAGAAGTTTCCTTCTATTTATTTCTAGTTTGTTGAGCATTTTTATAATAAAAAGGGTGTGATATTTTGTCAAATGCTTTTTCAGCATCAGTTGGAATAATCATATGTTTATTTCATCTCATTTTGTTAATGTGGTGTATTACATTGATTGATTTTTATATGTTGAATCACTGTTGCATTCCAGGAATAAATCCCACTTGGTCATGGTGTATAATATTTTTAATATGCTCTTGAATCTGGTTGGCTAATATTTTGTTGAGAATTCTTATGTCAATATTCATAAGGGATATTGGTTTGTAGAGGTTTTTTTTTATGTTTTTTATTTTTTTTGTAAATCTGGCTTTAGTATCAGGGTAATACTGGCCTCAGAAAGAGTTAGGAAGTGATCGCTTCTCTTCAATACTTTTGGAAGAGTTGAGAAGTATTGACATTAATTATTTTCAAAATGTTTCATATAATTCACTAGTGAAGCCATGTAGTTCTGAGATTTTTTCTTTGTTGGGATGTTTTAGATTATTGATTTACACTCATTACTAGTTAAAGCTCTAGTCAGGTTTTGTATTTATTCATGACTCAGTCTTGGTGGGTTGTATATTTCTTGGAATTTGACCATTTCATCCAGGTTATCCATTTTTTTGGCATACAATTATTCATAGTACTTACCTATAATAATTTTTATGTGCATGTAATTTATTTTATTTTTAAAATTGTTTTATTGAGGTCACATTGGCTTATAACAATGTGTAAATTTCAGTTATACATTATTATATTTCAGCTTTTGTGTAGACTGCATCATGTTCACCACCAATAGTCTAGTATTTATCCACCAGCACACATAGGTGCCCCTTTACCCCTTTCACCCTCCCCAAACCCCCTTACCCTCTGCTAACCACCAGTCTGTTCTCTGTATCTATGTGTTTGTTTGCTTGTTTATCTTCCACATATTAGTGAAATCATATGGTATTTTTCCCTGTCTGACTTATTTCACTTAGCATAGTACCCTCAAGGTCCATCCATGTTGTTGCAAATAGCACAATTTTGTCTCTTTTATGGATGAGTACATATTCCATTGTATATATATACCACCTCTTCTTTATACATTCATCCATTGATGGGCACTTGGGTTGCATCCAAGTCTTGACTATTGTGAATAATGTTGCAATTAACGTAGGAGTGCATATATCTTTTTGAATTATTTATTTCCCGTTCTTTGGATAAATATCCAGTAGTGGAATAGCTGGATCATATGCTATTTGTATTTTTAATTTTTTGAGAAGTCTCCAGTTTTCCATAGTGGCTGTATCAGTTTGCATTCCTACCAGCAGTGTACGAGGGTTCCCTTTTATCCACATCCTCTCCAACACATTTCTTGTCTTGTTAATTATAGCCATTCTGATGGGTGTAAGGTGACATCTCATTGTAGTTTTGATTTGCATTTCCCTAAAACTAATTCAAAATGAATTAAAGACTTGAATGTAAGACCTGAAACCATAAAACTCCTAAAAGAAAACATAGGCAGTATGTTCTTTGACATCTGTCCTAGCAGTATCTTTTCGAATACCATGTCTACTCAGGCAAGGGAAACAAAAGAAAAAATAAACAAATGGGACTACATAAAACTAAAAAGTTTCTGCACAGCAAAGAAAACCATCAACAAAATGAAAAGACAACGTACCACTGGGGGAAAATACTTGCAAATCATATATCCAGCAAGGAGTAATTTCCAAAATATATAAAGAACTCATAGAGCTCAAGAACAACAAAATGAACAACTCAATCAAAAAGTGAGCAGAGGATATGAACAGACATTGTTGTAAAGAGTATATACAGATAACCAATAGACACATGAAAAGATGTTCAAAATCACCATAACCATTCTTTAATTAAATCAGTAGTAAGTTCCACTTTTATTTGTGATTTTCATCTTTTGAGCCTTCTCTCCTTTTTTCTTAGTCTATTTAAAGGTTTGTCAATTTTGTTGTTCTTTCAAAGTACCAACTCTTGGTCTTATTGGTGTTCTCTATGGTTTTTCTATTTGATGTTTTGTGATTTCTACTCTAATATTTTTTATTTCCTTCCTTCTGCTAAGTTTGAGTTTAGTTTGTTCTTTTTCTAGTTCATTAAGGTGTAAATTTAGGTTGTTGACTTGAGATTTTTCTTCTTTTTTAATGAACGTATTTACTGCAAAATATTTCCCTCAGTACTGCTTTTGCTATGTCCATAAGTTTTGGTATGTTTGGCTTTCATTTTCATTTGTCTCAAGATATATAATAATTTCCCTTGTGATTTCTACTTTGACTCTGGTTGTTTAAGAGTGTGTTATTTAGTTTACAGATATTTGTAAATTTTCCAGTTTTCCTTCTCCTATTGATTTCTTCTTCCCTTCCATTGTGGTTGAAAAAGATACTTTGTATGGTTTCTAACTTTTTAAATTTATTAGGACTTTCTTTGTGGCCCAATATGTCTATCCTTGAGATCATTTCATGTGCACTTGAAAAAAATATGTAGTCTGCTGTTTTTGAATGGAGTGTTCTGCATATGTCTGTTAGGTTCAATTGATTAAAGTGTTGTTCATGTTCTCTATCTTCTTATCTATATTCTATCTGGTTGTTCTCTCCATTTTTGGAAATGGAGTATTGCTGTAGTCTGAATGTTTGTGTCCCCTCAAAATGTATAGGTTGAGACCCTAATGCCCAATGTCTTGGTATTAGGGTATAGGGCCTTTGAGAGGTGATTAGGTCATGAGGGCAGAGCTGACATGAATGAAATTAATGCCCTTATAAAAGAGGCCCAAGATACCTCCCTCATCTATTCCACCATGTGAGGATACAATGAGAAGTCTGCAACCTGGAAAAGGGTTCTCACCCAACCATGCTTGCATGCTGATCTCAAATTTTCAGCCTCCAGAATTGTAATAACTAAATTTCTATTGCTTATAAGCTTTGCAGTCTGTGGTATTTTGTTATAGCAGCCAAAATGGACTTAGAAAATTTTCAGTCACTTACTATCATTGATGAGCTATTTCTCCCTTAAGTTCTGTCAATGTTAGCTTTATATATTTTGGAGCTCTGATGTTTTGTAAATATATTTTTATAATTGTTATATCTCCTTGGTCAATTGACCCTTTTATCTTTATGTCATGACCTTCTTTATCATTTGTAACAGTTTGTGACTTAAATTCTATTTTTTTCCTGACATTAGTATAGCCAACAAAACTCTATTCTGGTTACACTTTACATAGAATATCTGTCTCCATCTTTTCACTTTCAACCTAAGTGTGTCTTTAGGTATAAAGAGAGAATCTTGTAGATGGCATATATTTGTATCCTGTTTTTTTAATCCATTTACCAATCTATGTCTTTTTATTGGAGAGTTTAATCCATTTAAATTTAAAGTAATTACTGATACTAAAGAACTTATTTTGCCATTTGTTATGTGTTTTCTGTATATCTTACAGCTTTTATGTCCCTCATTTCCTCCATTGTTTTCCTTTGTGTTTAGTGCATTTTTTGGTAGTGATGTGTTTTGATTCCTTTCTCATTTCCTTTTGTGTATATTCAATACTTATTTTCTTTATGGGTACAATGGGTACTGTATATAATATCATAAAGTTATAACATTCTGTTTTAAATTGATACCAACTTATCCTCAGTCATATACAAAAATTTTACTCCATCTTTACTATGTAATTGATATCACAAGTTGCATCTTTATATATTGTGAACCCATTAACACACGTTTATAGTTTTTACACTTTCATCTTTTAAGAATTGTAGAAAATAAAAAGTGGAGTTACAAACCAAACATACAATGAGTGACTTTTATATTTATCCATATATTTACCTTTACCAAAGATCTTTATATTTTTATATAGCTTCATGTTACTGTCTAGCATCCTTTCATTTCAACTTGAAAGACTCTCTTTAACATTTCTTGTAGGGCAATTCTAGTGATGGTGAATTCCCTCAGCTTTTATTAATCTGGGAATGTTTTAATTTCTTTCAGTTTTGAAGGACAGTTTTGCTGAATATGGAACTCTTGGTTGACACTTTTTGTTTCTTTCACCATTTTAAATATATTATTCTACTCCTATGACATGTAAGGTTTCTGCTGACAAATTTGCTGATATTATTATTGAGGTTCCTTTGTATGTGAAAATTTACTTTTCTCCCATTTATTCATGATTTGCTCTTTGTCTTTTGGCAGTGTGATTAAAATATGTCTTTGTGTGGTTCTCTTTAGATTTTCCTATTTGGAATTTATTGAGTTTCTTGGATTATTAGATCCATACCTTCCCTCAAATTTGGGAATTTTTTGACCACTATTTTTTCAAATAATCTCTCTGCCCCTTTATCTTGCTCTTCTAGTTCTAGGACTCCCATAATTCATATATTGATGTATTTGATAGTGGCTGGTAATTTCCTTAGGCTCTGTTCACTTTTCTTTGTTTTTCCCCCTCATACTTGATGATTTTAAATGACTTGACTTCAAGTTCACTGATTCTTTTGTGTGTTTTCTGTTAAACTCCTCTACTGTATTTTTCAATTCAATTATGGTACTTTTCAACTCCAGAATTTCTGAGGTTCCCTTTTTTAATTTCTATCTCTTCATTGATATTCTCATTTTGTTCCTATATTATTCCAGATTTCCTTTAGTTCTTTGTTCATGTTTTCCTTTTGCTCTTTGAACATATTCATGATAGTGGTTTTAAAGTTTTTCTATAGTACATCTAATGACTATTTCTTCAGGGAAAGTTTCTACCACTTAATTTTTTTCCTTTGAATTGAGCATGTTCCCTGTTTCTCTGTATGCTTTGTGTTTTTTGGTGAAAATTGGGCATTTGGAAAGACATCCACCTCCTACAGTCTTTGCAGAGTTGCTCCATGTCTGGGAAGTCCTTAACTAGTTAGCAAGGTGTGTTCTGAGTCTTAGGATAAGCCTGAGGTAAAGGCTTAAAATCTTCTCAGGTATTTTCTAAGGATATCTCTTGCCTGGGCATGTGCATGTGCTTTTTTCAACTCCTACATATACATTGCTGCTTTTAAATATCTTAAATTCCCAAAACATCTCACCCCAGCTTCTCCTCATGGCTTTAGATATTCTATTGTATTTCTCCACCTGTAATCTCTTATCCTAGGCATGTGCAGGTCTGTAGTCTCCCTACAGCTTTTATAAGCAGTGTCTGACATGTTCCCTGGTTTTACCCAGCATGATATTGGACTTATGCTGACTTTTTTCATCTGAGCTCTTATTTGGGCAAAACAAAGTTCAGTCCTTCAGGCAGTCTTCTGATTATAATGTAAATAAGATCTCTGCTCCTTCTGGTTCTAGAAAAAGACTTAGGGACTGGGCTACTGATTCCTCCAGACTGCACTGTGCCATGTCAGGGAGGGCTGAGACAATGGTGAGTAAAAATGCCATGAATGTTCTTATTGTTTTGAATGTGTTTTTTCTTGATTGGGCATTTGATTGGTTGCTGTAAGCCTTTGACTGCTTTACAGAGCCCTTATAAAGTTATTTTATTCAGTCTCTAGTTGTTTTGCTGTTTCCATGGAGAAATGAGTGCCTACAGTTTCCTATTCTGCCATTTTCTGATTTTAACCCTAAATTATTAATTTTTTTTCTTTTTGCTGTGTCTTGGTACCATAGTTATGGTGGCTCCATAAAATGAACTGAGAAGATTTTACCTTTTCTGTGTTTGGGGAAAATAATTATACCCTTAGAATTATCTTCTCCTTGTTTTTCAAAAATATTCATCTGTCAAATTATCTGTCCATTGAGCCTTTTTGCCATTTCTCTTGACTCTTTCAGCATGTTAATTTATCACTGATGTAGTAAGATAATATATTTTCTGCATTAAAAACAAAGGGTATAAATCAAATATTACATGAGTTTTACAAATTCTACATAAAATTGAAGTAATTGGAATTTTTTTGTGTGTGTGAGGAAGACCAGCCCTGAGTTAACATCCTATGCCATTCCTCCTCTTTTTTGCTGAGGAAGATTGGCCCTGGGCTAACATCCATGTCCATCTTCCTTTACTATATATGGGATGTCACCACAGCATGGCTTGATAAGTGGTGTGTCAGTGCACACCCAGGATCTGAACCTGTGAACCCCAGGCCGCCAAAGCAGAATGCGTGCACTTAACCACTGCACCACTGGGCTGGCCCCAAAGTAATTGGAATTTAACAGTACATTACAAAATATATGCTTAAATAAGAATAACAAGAATGGTTATATATTAAGAAATCTATAAATTAATTTAATTGTTTTATTAGAAATTTTGCTCATAAAATTGTGACTAAGAGTATAATTGGATGTCGGCTTCATGGTGCAGTGACTTGTTCCCTTTTTCTCTCCCCTCTAAGTTACAAATAAATAGACATCCATTAACCAACAGAGTATACCCTACACAGCACAACAGGATGCCTGACAGATCCATGCAGCTATACATCTGAAACAGGTGGACTGGATCCCCAGGAAACAGCGGAACTAGGGGTGCGCCCCCCCCAGTGACAGCAACCCAGTATGTGGATCCTCAAACAGTGGCCAGAGTGACTATGAGTGGAGGTGGGGGCAGCCCAGCCTGTGAACGGACGCTTGCAGAGTGGCAGTCGCCTGGCGCATGGGAGAGCACACCATGGCACAGCAGCCCCGCATGCATGAATGCTCCCCACCAAGTGGCAGTGTCTCAGTCTGTGTGAAGATGCCATGCTGGGTGGCAGCCCCACACATTCAAATTCAACAAACCCACTGAGCAGCTGGATCCCAGACCATGCAAACGCAGAGAGGCTGACTAGCACCATTATGAGCAGATGCAACAGGAACAGAAAAAACAGCCACTGCCCCTCCAATGGTGGCAGGGGAGTCTGCAACCACAGGCAACAGAAACCACAGAAAAACTAGTGACCCAGCTCCGAGTGACAGCAACCCTTACACCAGCTACACCAGCAGCGGGGGCTGTATATAAGTCCCTATGTCCCCAGGCCCCCACCAGTGACAGTGACAGTGACACCTGTGAACCCAACACCTCTGCCAGAGGTGCAACCAGCACCCTGAGACAACCTGGGAACAGCAGCACAGGTGGTGCATGGGACAGCAGCATCTGAGCCCACAGAGAGCCAGTGGAGGAACTTGACACCCAGGTGAACAGAAACAAAGTAACCAAAGCTGTACACAAATAAGAAAATGTGATTACTATGACAGATGCACCAGCAGAGGATCAATTCATTGAACACCATGAAGAACTATAGTAACACCGCAGAACTAAAGGAAAATGCAACTCTCCAGTAACCAAACCTGAAGTCATAGAAGACTACAATCTAACTGACAGAGAATTAAAAATGGCTCTCATAAAGAAACTTACTTATGAGTTACAAGAAAACTCAGAAAGACAGTTTAATGAGCTCAGGAATAAAATTAATGAACAGAAGAAATACTTCACCAAAGAGATTGAAGCTCTAAGAAAAACCAAACAGAAGTTCTGGATTTAAGGAATGCAATTAATGATATAAAAATAATGTAGAAAATGTAAAAAATAAAGTAGAGATTTTAGAGCAGAGAATTAGTAACCTTGAAGATAGAAACCTAGAAATGCTTCAGGTGGAGGAGGAGAGAGAACTAAGATTTAACAAAAATGAAGAAATTCTTTGAGTAAATCTGACTCAATTAGGAAAAGCAACATAAGGATAATAGGTATCCCAGAGGGAGAAGATAGGGAGAAAGGAGCAGAGAGCTTGTTCAAAGAAATAATAGCTGAGAACTTCCCAAACCTGGAGAAGAAACTGGACATACAAGTACATGAATACAATAGAATTCTTAATTACATCAGTGCAAAAAGACCTTCTCCAAGGCATATAATATTAAAACTGTCAAAAGTCAATGATAATGAAAAAATATTAAGGGGGGCAAGAGAGGAGAAAATAGCCTACAAAGGAACTCCCATCAGGCTTTCAGCACATTGATCAGCAGAAATGTTACAGGCTAGGAGATAATGGAATGAAATATAGAAAATACTGAAAGACAAAAACTGTCAGCCAAAGGCCAACCCTGGTGGCCTATTGGTTAAGTTTGGTGTGCTCCACTTTGGCAGCCCAGGTTCGGTTCCCAGGCATGGACCTACACCACTCATCTCTCAGTGGCCATGCTGTGGAAGCAGCTCACATACAAAAAGAAGAATATTCACAACAGGGTGAATCTTCCTCAATAAAAAAAGGAAAATAACTATTAGCCAAGAATACTCTATCCAGCAAAACTTTCCTTCAGATATGATAGAGAAATAAAAGCTTTCCCAGCTAAACAAAAGCTGAGGGAGTTAATCGACACTAGACCTGCCTTAGAAGAAATGATAAAGGAAGCCCTCCTACCAGAAACAAAAATGCAAAGGTTTACAAAGCTGTGAGCAAGGAGATAAATAGATAGGCAAAATCAGAAAATTGCAGCTCTCTATCAGAATAAAGTAGCAAACATTTAATTTTATCATAAAAGATAGGGAAAGAAAGCATCAAACATAACTATAAACACTTCAACTTAGTCACAAACTGACAACACACACACAAAAAATTTGAGACAATAAAAACATAGAAGGGGAAGAGAAATGGGATGGAACCTGCTTAAGCTAATGGAGATAAGAGGCTATCAGAAAATGGGCTATCTCATCTATGAAATCTTTTATACAGACCTCATGGTAACCACAATACAAAAAATCAAAACAGAGTCACAAAACATAAAGAGAAAATTGAGAAAACCATCCAGAAAACCACGAAACTGAAATGGCAGTCAGAAATATGAGGGAAAAGAAACAAGTGAAACACAGAAAAAACAGAAAACAAGAGATAAAATGGCAGTATTAAGCCCTCATATATCAATAATCACTCTAAATGTAAATGGATCGAATTCACCAATCAATCAAAAGACACAGAGCAGCTAGACGGATTAAAAAACAAGACTTGACGATATGCTGCCTGCAGGAAACACATCTCAGCTCTAAAGAAAAACATAGGCTGAGAGTGAAGGGATGGAAGATGATACTTCAAGCAAATAGCATGCAAAAGAAAGCGAGTGTTGCCCTAATTATATCAGACAAAGCAGACTTCAAGATACAAAAGATGATGAGAGACAAAGATGGGCATTATATATAATGATAAAAGGGGAATTTCACCAAGAAGACATAACACTTATTAATATATATACACCTAACACAGAAGCAACAAAGTACATAAAGCAACTATTTAAAGACCTAAAGGGAGAATCTGATAGCAAAACAATAATAGTAGAGGTCCTCAACACCTGACTTACATCAATGAATAGATCATCCAGAAAGAAAGTCAACAAGGAAATAGTGGATTTAAATGAAACAGTTGGTCACATGGACTTAATATATATATAGAGAGAGAGCATTCCATTCAAAAGCAGCCAAATACACATTCTTCTCAAGTGCACATGGATCATTCACAAATATAGACCATATGTTGGGAAACAAGGCAAGTCTTAATAAATTTAAGAAGATTAAAATCAAATCAAGCATCTTTTCCAACAACAATGCTATGAAACTAGAAATCAACTACAAGAAAAAGGCTGGAAAAATCACAAATATGTGGAGATTAAACACAAAGCTAATGAATAACCATTGGATCAATGAAGAAATCGAAGGACAAATCTAAAGATACCTGGAGACAAATGAAAATGAAAACACAACTCTTATGGCAGGCAGCAAAAGTGGGCCTAAGAAAGAAATTCATAGCAATATAGGCCCACCTTACCAGATAAGAAAAATCTTAAAAAAGTAATCTTAAACTACATCTAACAGAACTAGATACAGAAGAACAAACAAAGCCAAAAGTCAGCAGAAGGAGGGAAATAATAAAAATTAGAGCAGAACTAAATGAAATAGACACAGGGAAAACAATAGAAAGGATCAATGAAGCCAAGAGCTGGTTCTTTGAGAAGATCATCAAAATTGCCAAACCCCGAGCTAGACTCATGAAGAAAAAAAGAGACAAGGCTCAAATAAATAAAATTAAAAATGAAAGAGCAGAAATAACAATGGATACTACAGAATTATGAAGGATTATAAGAGAAATTATGGAAAACTATATGCCCACAAATTGGATAACCTAGAAGAAATGGAAAAATTCTTTGACTCATACAGCTTCCCAAAACTGAATCAAGAAGAAATAGAGAATCTAAGTAGACAAATCACAAGTAAAGAGATTGAAACAGTAACGAAAAACCTCCCAAAAAAACAAAAGTCCAGGACCAGATGGCTTCTCTGGAGCATTCCACCAAACATTCAAAGAAGATTTAATACCTATCCTTCTCAAACTATTCCAAAAATTGAAGAAGATGGAATGCTTCCTAACTCATTCAATGAGGTGAACATCACCCTCATACCAAAACAGGACAAAGACAACACAAAGAAGGAAAATTACAGGCCAATATCGCTGATGAACATAGATGCAAAAATCCTCAACAAAATGCTGGCAAATCAAATACATCAATACATTAAAATGATCATACACCATGATTAAGTGGGATTTACTCCAGGGACACAGGGATGGTTCAACATCTGCAAATCAATCAATGTTATACACTACATTGAAAAATGAGGAATAAAAATCACATGATAATCTCAATAGATGCAGAGAAAGCATTTGACAAGATCCAACATCCATTTATGATAAAAACTCGCAATAAAATGTGTATAGAAGGAAAGTACCTCAACATAATGAAGGCCATATATGAGAAACCCACAGCCAACATCATAGTCGATGGTGAAAAACTGAAACCTTTCCTTCCGAGAACAGGAACATACAAGGGTGCCTATTCTTGCCACTCCTATTCAACATAGTATTGGAGGTTTTGGTCAGAGCATTTGGCAAGAAAAAGAAATAAAAGGAAGCCAAAAGGAAGGAAGGGAAAGGAGGGAAACTCTCATTGTTTGCAGATGACATGATTCTATATATAAAAAACCCTAAAGAATCCATGAGACAACTATTAGAAATATTCAACAACTACAGCAAAGTGGCAGGGTAAAAAATAAACTTACAAAACTCAGTTGCATTTCTATACACTAATAATGAAGTAGCAGAAAGAGAAGTTAAGAATACAATCCCATTTATGATTGTGACAAAAAAGAATAAAATATCTAGGAAGAAACTTAACAAAGAAGCAAAAGACTTATACACTGAAAAGTATAAGACATTATTGAAAGAAATTGAAGAAGACATTAGAAAATGGAAAGATATTCCCTGCTCATGGATTGGAAGAATAAACATAGTTAAAGCATCCATACTATCTAAGCAATCTACAGATTCAATGCGATCCCAATCAGAATCTCAATGACATTCTTCGTGGAACTAGAACAAAGAATCCTAAAATTTATATGAAACAAGAAAAGACTTTGAATAGCTAAAGCAACCTTGAGAAAAAAGAACAAAGCTGGAGGCATCATAATTTCTGACTTCAAAATATACTACAAAGCCAAAGTAATCAAAACAGCATGGCACTGGCACAAAAACAGACACACAGATCAATGGAACAGAATTGAAAGGCCAGAAGTAAAACCACACATCTATGGAATGTTAATCTTTGACAAAGGAGCCAAGAAGATACAATGGAGAAAGGGAAGTCTCTTCAATAAATAGTGTTGGGAAAACGGGACAGCCACCTTCAAAAGAATGAAAGTATACCATTATCTTGCACGATACACAAAAATTAACTCAAAATGGATAAAGACTTGAAGGTAAGACCTGAAAACATAAAATTCCTGGAAAAAAAATAGGCAGTACCCTATTTGATATTGGTCTTAGCAGCATCCTTTCGAATAACATGTTTACCTGGGCAAGGGAAACAAAAGAAAAATTAACAAGTGGGCCTACATCAGAATAAATAGCTCCTGAAAGGAAAAGGAAACTATATAAAGACTCATGCAGCCCAACACCAAAAAAACAAACAGCCTGATCAAAAAATGGTCAGAGGTTATGAACAGACGTTTTTCCCAAGAAGATATACAGAAGGCCAACAGGCACATGAAAAGATGTTCAACATCATTAGTTAGTCAGAATGGCTATAACTACCAAGACAAAAAACAACTAATACTGGAGAGGATGTGGAGAAAACAGAACCCTCATACACTGTTGGTTGGAATGAAAACTGGTGCAGCCACTAAGGAAAACAGTATGGAGATTTCTCAGAAAATTAAAAATAGAAATACCATATGACCCAACTATCCCACTACTGAGTATTTGTCTAAAGAACTTGAAATCAATGATCCAAGGAGATTTATGCACCCCTATGTTCATTGCAGCATTATTAACAAAGCCAAGACATGGAAGCAACCCAAGTGCCCTTCTATGGATGAATGGATAAGGAAGGGTGGTATATATATATATATATATATATATATATATATATATATATATATATATATATATATATACACACACACACACACAATGAAATACTACTCAGCCATAAAGAAAGACAAAATCATCCCGTTGGCAACAACATGGATGATCCTCGCAGGAATGGTGTTAAGCGAAATAAGCAAGACAGAGAAAGACAAATACTGCATGATTTCACTCATATGTGGAAGATAAACAAATACATGGATAAAGAGAATAGATTAGTGGTTACCAGAGGGGAAGGGGGCTAGGGGTGGGTGAAAGGGGTAAAGGGGCACATATGTATGGTGACAGACAAAAATTAGACTACTGGTGGTGAGCATGATGAAGTCTATTCATAAATTGACAAATAACAATGTACATCCAAAATTACACAATTTTATAAACATTATGATCTCAATAAAATTATTGAAGAAAATCACTTGATCATCTCAATAGATGCAGAGAAAGCATTTGACAAGATCCAGCATTCATTTATGATCAAAACTCTCAATAAAACGGGTAAAGAAGGAAAGTACCTCAAAATAATAAAGGCCCTATATGACAAACTCACAGCCAATATCATATTTAATGGTGAAAAAATGAAAACCATTCCTCTGAGAACAGGAACAAGACTGGGTGCCCATTCTTGCCCCTCTTATTCAACATAGTACTGGAAGTTTGGGCCAGAGCAAATAGGCAAGAAAAAGAAATAAAAGGGATCCAAATTAGAAAGGAAGTAGTAAAACTCACAGTGTTTGTGGATGACATGAATCTATATATAGAAAACCCTAAAGAAGCCACCAAAAACTATTAGAAGTAATCTATGACTACAGCAAATTTGTAGGGTGCAAATTCAACATAGAAAATCAGTTGCATTTCTATACACTAATAATGAACTTGCAGAAAGAGAAGTCAAGTATACAATCACAAGAAAAAGAATAAAATATCTATGACTATATTTAATGAAGGAGGTGAAAGACCTATACACTGAAACTACAAGATCAGTGGAATAGAACTGAAAGCACAGAAATAAAATCACACACCTATGGACAAATAATCTTCAACAAAGGAGCCAAGAACGTACAATGGAGAAAGAAAAGTCTCTTCAATAAATGGTGCTGAGAAAACGGGACAGCCACGTGCAAAAGAATGAATGTAGACCATTATCTTACACCATACACAAAAATTAATTCAAAATAGATTAAGGACTTGAATGTAAGATCTGGAACAATAAAACTCCTTGAAGAAAATATAGGCAATACCTTCTTTGACATCGGTCTTAGCATCATCTTTTTGAGTACCATGCCTACTCAGGCAAGGGAAACAAAAGAAAAAATAAACAAATGAGACTACCTCATATAAAAAGATTCTGCAAGGCAAAGGAAACCATCAACACAATGAAAACACAACCCACCAAGTGGGAGAAAATATTTGCAAATCATGTATCTGTCAAAGGGTTAATTTCCAAAATATAGAAAGAACTCATACAACTCAACAACAAAAAAGCAACCCTATCAAAAAATGAGCACAGTATATGAACTGACATTTTTGCAAAGAAGATATAAAGATGGCCAATAGGCACATGAAAAGATGTTCAACATCACTAATTATTAGGGAAATGCAAATCAAAACTACAATGAGATCTCACCTCACCCCCGTCAGAAATGCTGTAATTAACAAGACAAGAAGTAACAAACATTGGAGAGGACGTGGAGATAAGGGAACCCTCATACACTGCTGGTGGGAATGCTAACTGGTACAGCCACTCTGGAAAACATATGGACATTTCTCAAAAAATTGAAAACTGAAATACCATATGATTCAGCTGTCCTACTACTGGGTATTTATCCGAAAACACAAAATCGACAATTCAAAGAGATTTATGCATCTCTATGTTCATCATAGCATTATTCACAATAGCCAAGATGTGGAAGAAATCCAAGTGTCCATTAATGGACTAATGGATAAAAAAGATGTGGTATATATACAATGGAATACTGCTCAGCCATTAAAAGAGACAAAATTGTGCCATTTGCGACAACATGGATGGACCGTGAGGGTATTATGCTAAGCAAAATAAGCCAGACAGAGAAAGACAAACACCATATGATTTCACTCGTATGTGGAGGATTAACAAACACAAGAATAAGGAAAACAGATGAATGGTTACCAGAGGGGAAGGGAGTGGGGAGGGTGCAAAAGGAGTAACAGGGAACATATGCATAGTGATGGATAATAACTAGAGTATTGGTGGTGAACATGATGTAGTCTATACAGAAAATGATATACAAAAATGTACAACTGAAATTTACACAATGTTATAACCCAGTATGACCTCAATAAAATAATGTAGAGCCCCCCCAGAAAAACAAAAGAGTGTAATTGGAGAGTCAGGGAATTTGGTGGCATAGGAAAACCCTGAACTCACCTCCTTCTATGGACACAGCAAATCTACAACTACATGTGGAAGAATTACCTCTGAGGGAGAACTGGAAACTGGACAAAAAGAACCCCCACAACAAGGGACAACACTGACAGAGGTGGAAGAGGCAGAAACATCCCTCTAGTGAGGAAAAAAAAAACTGCATTCTTGCTGTGGCACTCCACAGCGAGGGGCAATCCTAAGGTATGAATCTTTTCCTGGAAAGCAGGGGATCTGAGTGGGAGATCTTTCCCACAATAAGAAGCCTTTGAATTCAGCACAACCGAGATGAGTACCATAATACTTGACTTTGCTGACTATTAGAACCACTGGGGAATACCCCCAGAAAAGCTATTGAATATAAGAGAAAGAAAGGCCTGCACTTAAAGGGCCCAAGCACATATTCGCCTGTTGGTGGATAGTCCTTTGGTAAAAGAGACTAACTTGATAAGCTCTTAGTACATCTCAGAGAGGCAGGAGGTGGCTGGGCCCAGCTCCACAGGGGCTGAGACACTGGCTCAGCCATTACTGTGACCTAGTACATGCATGCTGACACAGACACTGGCTGATGCCATTGGATTTTTTCCCCTGGCCTGTTAGCACAGGGATTTGCCTCACTCTCTAGAGCACCGATTTAATCCAGCTCAGCCAGGGCAGGCCCCACTCAGCAGCAAGCCCATGGGACACTAGTGGATCCACATAGGTGGAGTGTGTGGGATCTCTGCAGAGGAGTCAGTGTGTCTGCTTTGGCTGAGCACGGAATCCACATGGGCAGGAGTGTGTGGGCCCATGAGCAGTGGGGTGTTTCAGCTTCAGCAGACTTGTGCCATTGGTGATCTCAAACAGCCACACAGCGGATCTGCCCCACCTTCTAATGCCGGAAATGATGGTGTGCTGTCACACCTGGGGTCAGCCCCACCCAGCTGAGCTCCTGAGAGAGCTGAAAGCAGCCTCACAGGCTGGAGGCCTTCAGCAATTGTGAGCCCCTGAGCCTAGCAACTAATCACACTGGCAGCCAGACTCACTTAAGAGCAAAACAGCAGCAGATGTGTACTATTAGACCCTCTGGCCAGGTGTGCTGGGGCTTGCTCCACCCAATAAAGTCACCAAAGTGGATGTAACAGCTGCATGAGGCTGAGCTTTACAACCAACCGGTCAGGGGGCCATCATAGCCTACCCATGCACCCACAGCAAGAGCAACCCCACAACAACAGAAAGGTACATGTAGCCCACACAGGGGACAATCCTGGAACATTTGGAACTGGTGATGAGAGGGAAGCACATTGCCATGCCCCATAAGGCTTCTCTTACATAAGGCCACATTTACAAGATCAAGAAACATACCTTATTCACCTAATACATAGACACAAGCACAGAGAAGTAGGCAAAATGAGGAGACAAAGGAATATATTCCAAATAAGGGAACAGGACTAGTCTTTAGAAAAAGAACTAAATGAAACAGAGATAATCTACCTGATAAAGAGTACAAAATAATAGTCATAAGAATGCTCACTGATCTTGGGAGAAGAATAGATGAACACAGTGAGAAGTTCAACAAAGAATTCTAAAATATAAAAAAGAACCAATCAGAAGTGAGGAATACAGGGGCCAGCCAGGTGGGGCAAGTGGTTGGGTGCGCACACTCTGCTGCGGTGGCCCGGGGTTCACCAGTTTGGATCCTGGGCGTGCACCGATGCACCACATGTCAAGCCATGCTGTGGCAGCGTCCCACATAAAGTGGAGGAAGATGGGCATGGATGTTATCCCAGGGCCAGTCTTCCTCAGCCAAAAGAGGAGGATTGGCAGATATAAGCTCAGGGCTGATCTTCCTCAAAAAATAAATAAATAAAAAAAAAAAGATGTGAGGAATACAATGCTGGAAATGAAAAATTCACTAGAGGGAATCAACAGCAGAGGAGATAACAACAACAAAAATAATGGATTAGCGAGCTGGACCAAGAGTAGAGGAAACTGCACAAGGTGAACAGAAAAAAGAAAAAATAATTTAAAAAAGCAAGGACTGACTAAGGGACATCTGGGACAACATCAAGTGCACTAACATCTGTGTTTTAGGTGTCCCAGACAGAGAAGAGAGGGACAAAGGGGCAGAGAATCTATTTGAAGAAATAATAGCTGAAAACTTTCCTAACCTAAGGAAGGAAACAGACATCAAGGTACAGGAAGCACAGAGAGCACCAAACACTAAGAACTCAAAGAGGCTCACACCAAGACACATTATAATTAAAACGTCAAGAATTAAAGATAAAGAGAGAATCCTAAAAGCCACAAGAGAAAGGCAACAAGTTACATACAAAGGAAAACCCTTAAGGCTATCAGCTGACTTCTCAGAGAAAGCTTTACAGGCTAGAAGGGATTGGCACGATATATTCCAAGTACTGAAAGGAAAAAACCTGCAGCCAAGAATACTCTACCCAGCAAGTTTATCATTCAGAATGGAAGGAGAGATAAAGAGCTTTCCAGATCAGCGAAAACTACAGGAGTTTTTCATCAATGAATTACCCTTACAAGAAATGTTAAATGGACTTATTTAAGTGGAAAAGAAAAAATCACAAATGGGAATAAAAAATTATCAAAGAAAAAGAATCACTGGTAAAGACAAATATACAGTAAAGTTGGCAGATCAACCACCTATAAAGCTAATATGAAGGTCAAAAGGCAAAAGTCCCAAAAATATCTATCTCCATGATAAGAGGTTAAGGGATACACACGCACACAGAAGAGGTTAAATATGATATCAAAAACATAAAATGTGGGGGGAGGGATGTAAAAATGTAGGGCTTTTAGTAAGAGGTCAAACTTATGAGACCATCAACTTAATATAGACTCCTATTTACATAGGTGATTATACATGAACCTCATGGTAATACAAACCAGAAACCTATAATAAGTACACAAAAAGTAAGAGAAACACAAACATAATACTAAAGAAAGCCATCAGATCACAGGAAAATAGAGCAAGAGAAGAAGAAAGGAACAGAGAAGAACTACTAAAACACCCAGAAAAAAATTAACAAAATGGCAGTAAGTACATACTTATCAATAGCTACTTTAAATGTCAATGGGCCAAATGTTCCAATCAAAAGGCATAGGGTAGCTGAATGGGAAAATAAAAAGACCCATATATATGCTGCATACAAAAAACACACTTCAGACCTAATGACACTCGCAAAATAAAGTGAAGGAACAGAAAAAGATAGTCTATGTAAATGTCAATGAAGAGAAGGCTGGGGTAGCAATACTCATATCAGACAAAATAGACTATAAAGCAAAACACAAGAGACAAAGAAAGGCACTACATAATGATAAAGAGAACAATCCAACAAGAGGACATAACACTTGTACATATCTATGCCCCTAAAATAGGAGCACATAAATATATAAAGCAATTATTAACAGACATAAAAGGAGAAACAGACAGTAACACAATAATAGTAGATGACTTTAACACCCCCACTTACAACAATGGATAGATCATCCAAACAGAAGATCAATAAGGAAACATTAGCCTTAAATGACATATTAGACCAGGTGGTCTTAGTAGACATATACAGAACATTCCATCCAAACATAAGAATACAAATTCTTTTTGAATGCACATGGGACATTCTCCAGGATGTTTCACACATTAGGCCACAAAACAAGCCTCAATAAATTTAAGAAGGTTGAAATAATACCAAGCATGTTTTCTGACCACAATGGTATGAAACTGCAAATCACTTACAAGATGAAAGTTGGAAAAGCCACAGATATGTGGAGATTACACAAAATGCTATGGAACAACTATTGGGTCAATGAAGAAATCAAAGGAAAAATAAAAAAATACCTGTAGACAAATGAAAATGAAAACATGACATGCCAAAATTTATGAGATACAGCAAAAGCAGTACTAAGAGGGAAGTTTATAGCAACACAGGCTTAGCTGAAGAAAAAAGAAAAATCTCAAATAAACAGTCTAACAGTGCACATAAAGGAAGTAGATAAAGGAGAATTAAAAAAACACCAAATCAGTAGAAGGAAAGAAATAATAAAAATCGGAGTGGAAATAAATGAAATAGAAACTACAAAAAAAAAAAAAAAAGAAAAAGTCAATGAAACTAAGAGCTGGTTCTTTTAAAAGATAAAATGGTCAAACCTTTCACTACCCACCAAGAAAAAAATGGGGAAGGAAGGCCCAAATAAATAAAATCATAAATGAAAGAGGATAAATTATAATAGATACCTCAGAAATACAAAGGATTATAAGAGAATATTACAAAAAACTATAGTCCAGCAAATTGGATAATCTATAAGAAATGGACAAATTCTTAGAACCATATAACCTTCCAAAACGGAATAAGGAAGAAATAGAGAATTTGAATTGACCAATCACCAGTAAGAAGATTGAAATAGCAATCAAAAACCTCCCCAAAAATAAAAGTCCAGGACTAGATGGCTTCCCTGGTGAATTCTACCAAACATTCAAAGAAGACTTAATACCTATCCTTCTCAAACTCTTCCAAAAAACTGAAGAGGAGGGGAAGGTTCCTAACTCATTCTATGAGGTCAACATTACCCTTATATCAAAACCAGACAAGGACAACACAAAAGAATATTACAGGCCAATATTACTGATGAACATTGATGAAAACATCCTCAACAAAATACTAGCAAATGGAATACAACAATGCATTAAAAAGATCATACACCATGATCAAGTGGGATTTATTCCAGGGATGACGTGATGGTTCAGCATCCAGAAATCAATCAACATGATATTCCATATCAAGAAAATGTATAATAAAAATCACATGATCATCTCAATAGATGCAGAGAAAGCATTTGACAAGATACAGTAGCCATTTATGATTTTAAAAATCTCAAAAAATGGATATAGAAGGCAAGTACCTCAACATAATAAAGGCCATCTATGACAAACCCACAGCTAACATCATACTCAATGGTGAAAAACTGAAAGCTATCACTTTAAGAACAGGAACCAGACAAGGATGCTCAATTTTGCCACTCATTTAATATAGTATTAGAAGTCCTAGCCAGAGTAATCAAGAAAGAAAAAGAAATAAAAGGGATCCAAATTAGAAAGGAAGAAATAAAACTGTCACTATTTGTAGATGACATGATTTTGTAAATAGAAGATCCAAAAGAATCCACCAAAAAACTATTAGAAATTATAAATGAATACAGTAAAATTGCAGGATACAAAATCAACATAGAAAAATCAGTTGTATTTCTGTACACTAACAACGAAATAGCAGAAACAGAAATTAAGAATACAATCCCATTTACAATTGCAACAAAAAGAATAAAATACGTAGGAGTAAACTTAACCAAAGAGATGAAAGACCTGTACACTGAAAACTATAAACACCACTGAAAAAAATCAAAGACGACACAAAGAAATGCAAAGGTATTTCCTGCTCATGGAGTGAAAGAATTAACATATTTAAAATGTCCATACTTCCTAAAGCAATCTACAGATTTAATGCAATCCCTTACAAAGTCCCAGAAATATTTTTCACAGAAAGAGAACAAAGAATCCTAAAATTTATATGGCACAATAAAAGACTCCAAACAGCCAAAGAAATCCTGAGAGAAAAGAACAAAGCTGGAGGTGTCATACTCTCTGACTTCAAAATATACTACAAAGCTATACTAATGAAAACAGCATGGTACTGGCACAAAAACAGACACACAGATCAATGGAACAGAATCAAGAGCCCAGAAATAAACCCACCCATCTATGGAAAGATAACTTTTGACAAGCAAGCCAAGAAAATAAAATGGAGAAAGGAAAATCTCTTCAATAAATGGTGTTGGGAAACTGGACAGTCACATGCAAAAAATTGAAAGTAGACCATTATACACAAAAATTAACTCAAAATTGATTAAAGACTTGAATGCAAGATCTGAAACCATAAAACTTCTAGATGAAAACATAGGCAGTATGCTCTTCAAGATCCATCTTAGCAGGATCTTTTCAAATATCATGTCCCCCCAGGTAAAGAACATAAAAGAAAAATTAAACAAATGGGACCACATCAAACTAAAAAGCTTCTGCACAGCAAATGAAACCATCAACAAAATGAAAAGACAACCTAACATTTGGGAGAAGATATTTGCAAACCATATATCTGATAAGTGGTTAATATCCAAAAGTCATAAAGAACTCATACAACTCAACAACAACAAAATGAACAATCCAATTAAAAAATGGGCAAAGAATCTGAACAGACATTTTTCCAAAGAAGATATACAGATGGTCAAAAGGCACATGAAAAGATGTTCAATATCACTAATTATTAGGGAAATGCAAATCAAAACTACAATGAGATATCACCTTACACCCGTCAGAATGGCTATAATTAACAAGACAAGAAATAACAAGTGTTGGAGAGGATTTGGAGAAATGGGAACCCTCATACACCATTGGTGGGAATGTAAACTCATGCAGCCACTATGGAAAACAGTATGGAGAGTCCTCAAATAATTAAGAATAGAACTACCATATGATCCAGCTATTCCTCTTCTGGGTATTTATTGAAAGAACACAAAACCACGAATGTGTAAAGATATTTGCACTCCTATGTTCATTGCAGCATTATTCATAATAGTCAAGACTTGGAAACAACCTAACTGCCCATCAATGAATGAATGGATAAAGAAGATGTGGTATTTATACACAATGGAATACTACTCAGCTATATAAAAGGTGAAATCTTGTCATTCGTGAACATGGATGGATCTTGAGGGTATTATGCTAAATGAATAAGTCAGATGGAGAAAGTCAAATACTATATGATTTCACTCATAAGTAGAAGATAAAAGGAACAACAAAGAAACATATAGAAACAGAGTTTAGATTGGTGGTTACCAGAGGGGAATGGGGTAGGGAAGAGGGAAAAAGGGGTCGTAGGGCATATGTGTATGGTGATGGATCGTAATTAGTCTTTAGGTGGTGAACATGATGTAGTTTACACAGAAATCAAAATATAATTATGTACACTTGAAATGTATATAATGATATAAACCAATGTTACTCAATAAAAAAAGGAAAAAACAATAAAAGGAGGTGTAATTTGTAAAAGACTTTTATATGTTAATAGATTTAATTCACATTATAACCCTATGAGTTTGCTATTATACTTATTCTTATTTTACAAATAAATAAACAGGCAGAGATACATTGAATAACTTTCTTAAAACTGTGCAAATTCAACGTTTTTAAAATTATTTAGAGATATAAACATTGGCATGCAAGAGATCAATTTTTTATTATTTGAAGAATCCAAAGCTGATCAAATGTAAAGTATAAGTGTAAAAAGCAGTACCTTTTTGATAAGCCAGCAATAACTGATTAGGAAATCTAATAAAAATGTTCCCACTTACTTTAGCAGAAAAATTATAATGTGCCATGGCATAAGCCTAAGAAGAAATAGGAAATGTTAAAATTTTATTGAATGGCATGATAAATGGGAAATATTATATATTTATTGGTTCTCTCTTATTTTAGTCTAAGAATTTAAATAAATCCCAATCAAAATAGCAAAAGACTTTTTTTCATGCATTTTGACAAGTTGGTTCTAAAATTCAAGTGGAGATCTGAAAATGCAGGAAGATCCAAGAATAAGATAGTGGACTTTTTAATAGTTATCAAAACATATAAAACTATTGTAAATAAAAGAAAATGACATTGAACCAAGAAAAGACAATCACTGTAAGAGGATATAGAATCCATAGAAAGAATTCAATATCATATTGATGAGATTTGAAAAGGGCATGTTGCAAAATGTCATACAATATTACATACAGTTTACATTAAAAGAAAGTCCTCAATTATATACTATATATTTTATGACTAAATATTTGTATATAAGTTCATTAAAAAAAACAGGAAGGAAACCTACCATACATCAGTGGTAATGTACTCTGAGTAAAGAAAAAAGGGAATATTAATTTGTGGGTTGAGTTGTCAAAGAGGGAATTGAGCATCATTTGTAATGCTTTTGGAGTCTTTTTGACACAAGTAAAGTGTTTATGATTTTTATGCAATTAAAATTTATTTTATAACAAGGACATATGATAGTCTGAAGAATATGAAGTCCTTTTCATGAACTCACATTCATTGAGTGCTTACAATGTTATGTGTGGTTCTAAGCAATTTACATGTATTAGTACATTTACCTTTCACAATGATCCTATGAAGTCAGTAGTTTTATTTCCCCCAAATTTTGCTGATGAGGAAACTGAGGCACAGAGATATTAAACAATTCTCACAATGTCACACAGCTAGCAAGGGACAGAGCTGGGACTTGAATCCAGGCACACTGGTTTCAAAGTCTGTGCTCTTAGCCATGACACCACTGTCTATATTAAACAGATTTAGAACATTTTAAGAGACTAAAGTAAAATCTTTAATAAAGCAATTATTACTAGTAGGAAGAAAGATACGAATAGCCCAATAGGAATATGACCAAAAAGAAATAAATACAAAATTTAGAGAAGAAGAAATGAAAATAGCTCATACTGATATGTAAGCATGGAGAGGCTCGATGATGGCTAAATATTGTAAAGATGTTACTACAATCTAAGTCAATCTAAAATAATTAAGTGCAGTTCTAAGTAAAATATCAATAGGCAACAGAAGTTCTTTGCTGGAAACTGACAAGCTGATTGTTGAATTCAACTGGAGAAGATGTGGAAGAGTAAAATGTGTTTAGAAAAAAGAACAAGGAAGAATGACCTTTCCTACCATAAATCAAAAATTATAAGACTCTAGTAACTAATACAATGTGATTTTAATGCAGATATATATGAATAAACCAAAGGAACAGAATATTTTTAGAAATCTATGTTACATAAAAGCACAAAGATGTAGATTCAATGATGTTCACTGTATCTGTATTTGTAATCGTAAAACAAAATGTAAATAACTCAAATGTTCAAGAGGAAGCTGGTTAAATTACGGTAAAACCAAATGATAGTATATTATGCTATGTGTAGGATCTTGATGTCATTACGTGTTAAAAGCTCTAAGACATAACATTAATTGCAAAAGGTGTTATAGAGTAGTATTTATATTAAGGTCTTATTTATGTAAAATGATCCTCAATTCCACATAGACACACACAATATGGTTAAGACTGCAGGCGACAGAACAGACTGCCTGGATTCAAATCAAATTCCTTAGCCTTTCTAAGTATTGTTTATCTTTCTTGTACAATAAATATAATAATTGAACCTACCTCATTGGCATATTGTTAATTCTCAGTAAGGAAACACAAAAAGTGCTTAGCATAGTGTGTTGCATAGCATAAGCCCTCCAGAAATGTTAGCTATTAGTATTAATAATGAATGAAATATGTAAGCACTAGTATTAGATGGGGAAAGGAGAGAGTAAGTAAGGAAGATGGTCTCCCTTCAAAATCCTCACCTCCTCTCTTTTCTCTTTTGTTATTTTTAATTATATATATTTTCATCAGCGTTTTCATAGAAAAAAGTCAGAGATAAAAAAGATCTTTCAGCCTTACCTGGCGTTCAAGGATTCTAAGGTCTCTGCAAATTAGGACTCTGATAGTCCTTGAGTCCTGAGCATGTGAAAACTTGATCTTCTGTCTTGTGTCTTGCAAACATCTTTACTGAAAATCCTTTCCTTCCTGATTAAGGTTCAGCATTCCCATTCAAGTCTCTTGCTCTCCTATCTTAGGACCTAAATCCAGGTATGGCTTGTAGTCACCAAGGGCCATTGGTGAAACTAGGATAAACTTCAAATAAATTAGGACAAATCTTCAAATCTCTAATCAATACACACACATTGCTCCCCTCTCCACTCTCAGGTTCTCTTATTTTCACTATGAGAGCGTAATTCCTGTACGAATCATTATAGTAATCAGCAGTTGGGCAGACTAGGAGTGTGAGCCAATCACCGAGGCTGATTTTCAGTTCTGAAACATTTAGATGAAATTGTGGGCCTTTCAAAAAGAAAAATAAATTAACTCTTAGCTGGAGAGAAGAGGGCATCTGAGCATCTCAGTGCTCAAACATACTTCCTTGCACTCAACTTCATCCCCTGTGTCCAAAAAGGAGAGGTGAAAACTCAGAAGCTGGGCATTGTTCTAGCATTTCCTCTTGCCCCATTGGTATCAAGAAACTTGGGTCTGGACAAGGATTGGATCCTTGACTACCAGAACAATAGGAAAGGCTACCGGATCCCTCAGGGTTGTCCTCTGGGCCCCCACCCACCCAGCCATGTCCCCCAACAAACATGTCTTGATCTTAGCCTCCTCAAGGCATATCCCTAGAACTCTATTCCAATGCCTAGAGTATTTAAGGCACAAAGTGGGTACCTTTAGTCCTTCCCAGCAATATTCCTAGATAATACAATTGTATGATTGTCAGGAGCCCTGGAATCCAGTGCTAGCTCCTTTACTAACCAAGAGTTTGAGTAGGGCACAGTCCTTTTACCTGCCCTGGGCCTCAATTTCTCCTATTGATTAGTGATGAAACCTTTCCAAACATGACTGAAATTCTGTGATTCTAAGACCTTTATAAAATCAGGATTTTGCTCTTTTACACTCTCTGGGTTCTTCCAAAACTCACACCATGAGACAACCCTAGGTTAATAGGCATAGAATAGATGCCTTTAGTGAGGCCCAGATGTCCTGTTATATTTCCTTAGTCTATTTACTTTCACCCTTTTAAGTGAATATTTTACACCTTGTCATCTCTCCTCAAAACTTGAACATCTTTATCTTCACTGTCCGTTGATGACTTTATTTCCTATTGCACTGAGAAAATAGATGCAATTAAAAGTAAATGTTCCACACACTCCTACCAACACATCTACAAACCTATGAGGTCAACACCCATATATTCTGCCTCCCTACATGTTACTAAAAATTAACTCTCTCGAGCCAGCCCCGTGGCTTAGTAGTTAAGTGCGTGCACTCCACTGCTGGTGGCCTGGGGTTCGGATCCCGGGCGCCCACCGACGCACCGCTTCTCTGGCCATGCTGAGGCCGTGTCCCACATACAGCAACTAGAAAGATGTGCAACTATGATATGCAGCTGTCTACTGGGGCTTTGAGGAAAAGAAAAAGGAGGGGGATTGGCAATAGATGTTAGCTCAGAGCCGGTCTTCCTCAGCAAATAGAGGAGGATTAGCATGGATGTTAGCTCAGGGCTGATCTTCCTCACAAAAAAAAATAAAAAATAAAATTAACTCTCTCTGTGCTTCAAGAAAAAGTCAAAATCCCATTCGAGTACCAGATTGCAGCTTGTCTCCTGCAATTTTCTCCTCTCTTTCTTGCACAATCCCAACAGCATACAAGCAGGCTTATTTCTCCTTTCTAAATAAATAAACAAGGAAACAAAAAACTTTCCTCTAACTCTCTCCCCATTTCTGTTTCTTTCTTAACAAAACTTTTTAAGAATAATAGTATAGGAGAGTGATGTTATCAAGATGGTGGTGTAGGAAGCCCTGGACCCTTCTTCTTCCCACAAACACACCAATTCAGCAACAATTTATGGAGAAGTTCCCTTTGTGAGAAATAAGAAACTAGTTGAAAGGCTCCTGCACATTGGGAAAACATGAAATCAGACGCACCAAAGGCGGTAGGAAGATTTGGGACACACTTCACCGGAGATCTTGCCCCCAGAGCAGGGTCAAACAATCAAGAAGAGACTCTCTACTTCCAAGCTTCAGCCAGAGAAGGGAAGAAGTTGGTTTGTGTAGGTAGCAAGCCAAGTTTTCTGAGGGGGCTCCCCAGAGGACTGGCTTTGGTCTTTCTTTTTCTTTTTCTTTTTTTTTTTTTTGGTGAGGAAGATTGGCCCTGAGCTAACGTCTGTTGCCAATCCTCTTCTTCTTCTTCTCTTTTTTTTTTTGGTTGAGGAAAATTGTCCCTGAGCTAACATCTGTGTCAATCTTCCTCTATTTCGTATGTGGGATGCCACCATACCATAGCTTGATGAGCAGTATGTAGGTCAATGCCTGGGATCCAAAGCCACAAACCCCAGGCCACTGAAGCAGAGCACATGAACTTAACCACTACCCCACTAGGCCAACCCCTGGTCTTTCTGATCTTGGAGCTCTTATGGATCTGGAACAGTCTAGCAAACTAGAGGAGAATAGAAATGGCAAGTTGGGCTCATAGCCACCATAGCTCCCCCTACTGGCTCATCACAGATCAAGTGAACAAAAACCACAGCTGCCTGCTTCACCCTGGGGAGGGAAAGAGTTGATAAAGTGCCCCCAGAGTTTCTGGCCAGGCTGATTGGTGGAGGTTTTCTCCTGTATAAGGATAGTCCATGAAGACTGGGAGAGGTGCTGCTTTGTCTAACGCACAGACAACAACACAAAGAGTAAAAAAAATGAAGAATCAGGGAAAAATGTTTCAAACAAAGGAGCAAGATAAATCTCCAGAAACTGACCCTAATGAAACAGAATTATATGATTTACCTGACAGAGATTTCAAAATAATTGTCAGAAAGATGCTAACCAAGGTAAAGAGAGCATTGCATAAACAAAATGAGAATTTCAACAAAGAGGAAAAATATAAGAATGTACTAAACAGAAATCATGGAGCTGAAGAACACAAAGACTGAATTGAAAAATTCACTAGAGGGTTCAACTTCAGACTAGATCAAGTAGAAGAAAGGATCAGCCAACTCAAAGAAAAGTCACAATCACCCATGGACAAGAATAACTTTGTGGGAGACTGAGAGGTTCCAGAACCCCAATAGAGCAAGAAATCCAAAAATAGATTCATTGAAGAGGGTACCAAGAAAAGTTTCACTTTACCCACATCACCACTACCCCAGAGCAGCACAAATCAAGGCCAAGAAAAACCCTCTCAATGAACAATTTTTCCCACAGAAGAAAGTGAGAAGGAAGTGAGTGCCTGGCTTCCTCAGCCTTGTGAGATGCTGTCCAAGTGTCCAACTTCTTTCTCACACAACCTAGAACAATGAAGGGATCAGCATGACTGAATAGTCTTGGGACAGCAAGGAGCAGAGAAAAAGGGTGGGGGCTCACAGCAGCTAGTGCTTGGATCTCAACTGGCTGCAGATCCTACTAACCAGCTCACACATTCCACCAAGAGACCCACTCACAAATCCCATGAGACCCTTCACCTGTGGACCCTCCAGCTAACTAAGGCACACCTCCAGCATTCTGTGCATGCACAACAATGGCCAGCACCCCACAGTCCTCTACACACTGCACATGCATGTGAGCAAGAGTTTGTAGATGGCACAGGCAAGCCTCTTTAGACCTCCACAGACAGCACATGCAAGCTCCTGAAGATAGTACACAAATATCTGCAGCTGGCTCCACTATGCTGGATTGGAAGAAGGTGCACAAAATTGAAGACATCAGGGCACTGCCATAGGATATATAAAGGAGAGGCTTTCAACACCTGGCCTGGCTTTGTGGGATCAAGATAAGGCATACAATCCTAAGACTTCCTCCTCAAAGAGACAAGAGGACTGGAGTGGTTGTACCCATAGAAAAGTTCTGAGCGACCCACAGATTCTCTAAGCAGGCTGACTGGTGAAGATCTTTATCTCCTAAAGCCAGACAGTAAGGCTGGAGGAGGTAATTTCTTCTTCAAAAGAGAAGACAGCAACACAGTGCTTCAGGAAACATGAAGAATCAAGGAAATATGACACCACCAAGGGAACAAAATAAAGCCTCAGTGGCTGACCCCGAAGAAATGGAGATCTATGAATTGCTCAATAACGATTTCAAAATAATTATTTTAAGGAATCTCAGTGAGCTACAAGAGAACACAGAGAGACAACTAAATGAAATCAGGAAAACAATACATGAAGAAAAAGAGAAGTACAATAGACAGAAACCATAAAAAAAGAACCAAAGAGGAACTTTGGAGCTGAAGAATACAATGACTGAATTGAATAATTTAATAGAGAGCTTCAACAGCATATCAATCAAGCAGAACAAAGAATCAGCAAGCAGAAAGACAGATCATTTGAAATTATCCCATTAGAGGAACAAAAAGAAAAAACAATGAAAAAGAGTGAAGAAAGCCTAAGGGACTTATGTAACACCATTAAGCAAACCAGTATACACATAATCAGGGAGTACCAGAAGAAGCAGATAAAGAGAAAGGGGCAGAAAGCTTATATTAAAAGATGATGACAATGAAAGAGGAGAAATTACAACAGACACCTCAGAAATACAAAAGATTAAAAGAGAATACTGGGAAAAGCTATATGCCAACCAATTCAACAATCTGGAAGAAATGGATAAATTCTTAGAATCATACAACCTTCTAAAACTGCATCAAGATGAAGTAGAGAATTTGAATAGACCAATCACCAGTAAGGAGATTGAAACAGTAATCACAAACCTCCCCCAAAATAAAAGTCCAGGACCAGACGGGTTCCCTGGTGAATTCTACCGAACATTCAAAGAAGATTTAATACCTATCCTTCTCAAAATCTTCCAAAAATTGAGGGGGTGGGGGAGCTCCTTAACTCATTCTATGAAGCCGACATTACCCTGATACCAAAACCAGACAAGGACAACACAAAAAAAGAAAATTACAGGCCAATATCACTGATGAACATCGATGCAAAAATCCTCAACAAAATACTAGCAAATCGCATACAACAATATGTTAAAAAGATTATACACCATGATCAAGTGGGATTTATTCCAGGTATGCAGGGACAGTTCAACATTTGCAAATCAATCAACGTGATACACCACATTAATAAAATGAAGACTAAAAATCACATGATCCTCTCAATAGATGCAGAGAAAGCATTTGACAAGATACAGCATCCATTTATGATAAAAACTCTGAATAAAATGGAGATAGAAGTAAAGTACCTCAACATAATAAAGGCCATATATGACAAACATACAGCTAATATCATCCTCAGTGGTGAGAAACTGAAAGCTATCCCTCTAAGAACAGGAACCAGACAAGGATGCCCACTGTCACCACTCCTATGTAACATAGTACTGGAAGTCCTAGCCAGAGCAATCAGGCAAGAGAAAGTAATAAAAGGGATCCAAATTGGAAAGGAAGAAGGGAAACTGTCACTATTTGCAGATGACATGATTTTATATATAGAAAACCCTAAAGAATCCACCATAAACTTTTAGAAGTAATAAACGAATACGGTAAAGTTGCAGGATAAAAAATCAACATACAAAAATCAGTTGCATTTCTATACACTAACAACAAAGTAGCAGAAAGAGAAATTAAGAATACAACCCCATTTACAATTGCAACAAAAATAATAAAATACCTAGGAATAAACTTAACCAAAGAGGTAAAAGATCTGTACACTGAAAACTATAAAACATTGCTGAAAGAAATTGAAGAAGACACAAAGAAGTGGAAAGATATTCCATGTTCTTGGATTGGAAGAATTAACATAGTTAAGATGTCCATACTTCCTAAAGCAAGCTATAGATTCAATGCAATCCCTATCAAAGTTCCAACAACATTTTTCACAGAAATAGAACAAAGAATCCTAAAATGATGTGGAGAGAAGGGAACGCTCATACACTGCAGGTGGGAGTTCAAACTGGTGCAGCCACTATGGAAAACAGTATGGAGATTCCTCAAAAAATCAAGGATAGAACTACCATATGATCCAGCTATTCCACTGCTGGGTATTTATCCAAAGAACTTGAAAACACCAATGCATAAAGATACATGCACCCCTGTGTTCATTGCAGCGTTATTCGCAATAGCCAAGACTTGGAAGCAACCTAAGTGCCCATCAAGGGACGAATGGATAAAGAAGATGTGGTATATATACACAATGGAATACTACTCAGCCATAAGAAACGATGAAATCCAGACATTTGTGACAGCATGGATGGACATTGAGGATATTATGCAAAGTGAAATAAGTCAGAGGGAGAAGGTCAAATACCGTATGATTTCCTTCATTAAGTAGTAGATAATAACAACAATAAACAAACACATAGAGACAGAGATTGGATTGGTGGTTACCAGAGGGGAAGGGGGTAGGGAGGAGGGCAAAGGGGTAATTCTGCACATGTGTGTGGTGATGGGTTGTAATTAGTATTTGCGTGGTGAACATGATGTAATCTATGCAGAAATAGAAGCTTAATGATGTACACCTGAAATTTATACAATGTTATAAACCAATGTTACTGCAATAAGCAAAAAATTAAAAACAAAACAAAAAAAAAACAAATTAAGTGAATGAAATAAAATTGAAACAAACAAACAAAAAAGATGACGACAAAAAAAATCTCCAAGTATGGGGAGGGAACAAAACATCCAGATGCATTAAACCCAAAGAACCTAAAATATATTGTACCTAAATAAATCTTCAGCAAGAAAAATTATAATCAAATTGTCAAAAATCAATGACAGTGAATTTTGAAAGCAGCAAGACAAAAGTGACCTGTCGCATACAAGGGAACCCCATTAAACTATCAACAGATTTCTCAGCAGAAAGCTTGCAGACCAGGAGAGAGTTGAATAATTTATTTAAAGTGCTAAAAGAAAAGAACTATCAACCAAGAATGCTATATCCAGCAAGCTGTACTTCAGAAATGAAGAAGAGATAAAGACATTCCCAGATAAAGAAAAACTGAGGAAGTTGGTGACCAATAGATCTTCCCTATAAGAAATGCTACAGGTAATTCTTCAAGTTGAAATGAAAGAATGCCAAATGCCAACATGACAGCATATGAAAATATAAACTCACTATAAAGGTAACTATATAGTCAAATACAGAATGCATCAGTACTTTAATGGTGGTGTGTAAAACACTTTTAAGGCATGTATAAATTAAAATACAAAGTATTAAAAATAACTATAGCTGCAATAATTTGTTAATCGATATACAATATAAATAACATAACCTGTGACATCAATAACAAAATGTAGTCGGGGAGTAAAATTGTAGTTTTCATGTGCAATCAAAATGAGTTTGTTATCAGCTTAAAATAGAACGTGATTACTATAAGATGTTTTATGTAAGCCTCACGGCAATTAAAAGGAAAAAAACCTGTAATAGATATAGAAGAGATAAAGAGAAAGGAATCAAAGCTTATCACTATAAAATATCGTCAAATCATATAGAAAGTCAGCAAAAGAGGAAGAAATGAACAAAGGGACTACAAAACAGCCAGCAAACAATGAATAAAATGGCAATTGTGAGTCTTTACCCTATCAATAATTACTTTAAATATAAGTGAATTATATTCTCCAATCAAAAGACATAGAGTGGCTGAAAGGATTAAAAAAAAAAAACAACTATATGTTGCCTAAAAGAGCATTGCTTTAACTTTAAAGACACACATAGGCTGAAAGTGTAGGAGTAGAAAAAGGTATTCCATAAAAATGGTAATAAAAAGAGAATATGATTGGCTATACTTATCTGGGACAAGTAGACATTAAGCCAAAAACTGTCACAAGAGAGGAAGAAGGTCATTATATAATGATCAAGGGGTCAATTCATCAAGAGGATAGAATGATTGTAAATATATATGCAGTCAACATTGGAACACCAAAATATATAAAGCAAATATTAACAGAAATGAAAGGAAAAATAAAATAATAAAATAATAGTAAAGGCTTCAATACCCAACTTTCAACAATGGATAGATCATCCAGACAGAAAATTATTAAGGAAACAGCAGACTTCATCAACACTGTAGAAAAAATGGACCTAATAGACATATAAAAACATTCCATTCAACAGCAGCAGAATACGCATTCTACTCCAGCACACCTGGAACATTCTTCAGCATAGATCAAATGCTAAGCCACAAAATAAGTCTTAACAAATTTAAGAAGCTTGAAATCATATCAAAGATCTTTTCTGACCACAACTTATAAAACCACAAATCAACAGTAGGACGAAAATTGGAAAATTATAAAATATGTAGAAATTAAGCAACAAATTTCTGAACAACCAATGAGTCAAAGAAGAGGTCAAAAAAGAAATCATAAAATATCTTGACACAAACAAATATAGAACACAATACACCAAAACTTATGGGATAAGCAAAAGCAAGTCTAAGAGGGAAGTTTGTGGTGAAAAAGGCCTATGTTAAGCAAGAACAATTCCAAATAAACAAACTAGCTTTACACGTCCATGAACTAGAAACACAAGAACAAATTGAGCCAGGTTAGCAAAAGGAAGAAAATTATAAAAATTAGACAAAATAAATGAAATTTAAACAGAAAAAATAAAAAAGAGAACAAAAACAATAAAAAGATCAATTCAAATGATTTTACTTTTTGAAAGATAAACAAAATCGGCAAACCCTTAGCTCCACTAAGAAAAAAGAAAGAAGACTCAAATAAATAAAATTATAACTAAGAGAAGACGTTACAACTGATACCACAGAAACACAAAGGATCATAAGAGACTACTATGAACAAGCATAGATCATCAAAGAGGATAACCTGGAGGGAGTGAATAAATTCTTAGAAACATAAAAATTACAAAGACTTAATACTGAAGAAATAGAAAATCTGAGCAAACCAATGAGTCATGAGACTGAATAAGTAATCAAAAACCTCCCCATAAAGAAAAGGCCAGAAACAGATGGCTTCACTGGTGAATTCTACCACACATGTAAAGAAGAATTAATGTTAATCTTTGCCAAACTTTTCCAAAAATTGAAGAGGAAGAGGTACTTACAAATTTATTTTATGAGGCTAGGATTACCCTGATACCAAAGCCAGACAAGATCACTACAAGAAAAAAGAACTACAGACCAATTTTTCTGAGGAACATAAATGCAAAAATCCTCAACAAAATCCTAGAAAACAGAATTTAAGAGCATATTAAAAGGATCAGACATCATAATCATGTGGTATTTTTCCATGAGATGCAAGATGCTTCAACATACGCACATCAATAAATATGACTCAACCCTTTAACTGAACGAAGGATAAAATTCACATGATCATCTCAATAGATGTAGAAAAACATTTGACAAAATTCAACATCCTTTCAAGATAAAAACTCTCAACAAATTAGGTATAGAAGATATGTACATCAACATAATAAAATCCATAAAATACAAGCCAACAGCCATCATCATGCTCAATAGTGAAAAGCTAAAAGCTTTTTATTTGCCATCAGGAACAAGACAAGGATGCCCACATTCACCACTTCTAATGAACATATTACTGGAAGTCCTAACCAGAGCAATTAGGCAAGAAAAATAAATAAGGCCTTCAAATCAGAAATTAAGAGATAAAATAGTCTTTGTTTACAGATGACATAATTCTATATATGCACAACCCTAAAAACTCCACCAAAAAAAAAAAGCTGTTAGAACTAATAAACAAATTCAGTAAAGTTTCAGGATACAAAATCAACATACAAAAATCAGTTGCATTTCAATACACTAATAACAAACTATCCAAACAAGATAGTAATAAAACAATCCCATTTACAATAGCACCAAAAATAATAAAATGCTTAAAAATAAATTTAACCAAGGAGGTGAAAGATCTGTACAATGAAAACTAAAAGACTTTGATGAAAGAAATTGAAGACACAAACAGAAAGATGTACTGTGTTCATGGATGGAAAGAATGAATGCTGTTAAAATGTCCATACTACCCAAAGCCATCTATAGATTCAATGCACCCCTATCAGAATTCCAATGGTATTTTTCACAGAAATATAAAAAACTATCTTAAAATTTGTATCAAACCATAAGAGACCCCAACAGCCAAAGAAATCCTGAGAAAGAAGGACGAAGCTGGAGGTATCACAGTTTCCGATTTCAAACTGTATTACAAAGCTATAGTAATCAAAACAGTATGGTACCCAGAGGGGAAGTGGGGAGGGAGGAGGGCGAAAGGGATAATTCGGCACATGTGTGTGGTGATGGGTTGTAATTAGTATTTGGGTGGTGAACATGATGTAATCTATGCAGAAATAGAAGTATAATGATGTACACCTGAAATTTATACAATGTTATAAACCAATGTTACTGCAATAAATAAAAAATTAAAAAGAAAACAGTATGGTACCAGCTTAAAAACAAACACATAGGCCAATGGAACAGAATTGAAAGTCCAGAAATAAACCCTAGCATATACAGTTAACTACATTTGACAAGGTAACCAAGAACACATCAAGGGAAGGACAGTCTCTTCAATAAATGGTATTGGGAAAACTAGATAACCACATGCAGAAGAATGATATTGGACCTCTATCTTACACCACTCACAAAAATTAACTCACAATGGATTAAAGACTTAAACATAAGACCTGATACCATAAAAATCCTAGAAGAAAACATAGGGAAAAAGTTCCTTGACATTGGTCTTGGCGACAATATTTGAATGTGATACTCAAAGCACAAACAACAAAAGCAAAAGTTAATAATTGGGAATACATAAAACTAAAAAGTTGGGGCTGGTCCAGTGGCATAGTGGTTACGTTCACACACTGCTCTGGCAGCCTGGGGTTTGTTGACCTATGCACTGCTTCTCAAGCCATGCTGTGGCAGGTGTCCCACATATAAAGTACAGGAAGATGGCCACGGATCTTATCCCATAGCCAATCTTCCTCAGCAAAAAAATAAAAATAAATTAATTAATTAAAAAAATAAAACTAAAAAGCTACTGCAAAACAAAAGAGGCAATCACCAAAGTGAAAAGGTGACCTAATAATAATGGGAGAAAATATTTTCAAACCATCTATAAGATAAGGGGTTAATATCTAAAATATATAAAAACTCATACAACTCAATAACAAAAAAACAAAAAACCTAATTAAAAAATTGGCAGAGGAACTGAAAACATTTTTCCAAAGACGACATCCAAATAGCCAACAGGTACATGAAGAGACGCTCAACTTCACTAATCATCAGGGAAATGCAAATTAAAACCACAATGAGATATCACCTCACACCTATTAGAATGACTATCATCAAAAAAACAAGAGATAAGTATTGGCAAGGATATGGATAAAAGGGAACCCTTGTGCCTTGTTGGTGGGAATGTAAATTGTTACAGTTACTATGGAAAACATTATGGAGTGCTTCAAAAAATTAAAAACAGAACTACCATATGATCCAGCAATTCCACTTCTGGTTATATATCCAAAGAAAATTAAAACAGGATATTGAAGAGGTATCTGCACTCCCATGTTCATTGCAGTATTATTTACAATAGCCAAGACATGGAAATAACCTAAGTTTCCATCAACAGATAAACAAAGATGATGTGGTACATATATACAATGGAATACTATTGAGCCATGAGAAAAAAGGAAATCCTGTCATTTGTGGCAACATGGATGAAACTCAAAATCATTAAGCTAAGTGAAATAGGTCAGACAGAGAAAGACAAATACTATATGATATCACTTATATATGGAATCTAAAAAAGGTGAACTCATAGAAACAGAAAGTAGAATGGGGGTTACCAGAAGCTGAGGGATGGGGGAAATGGGGAGATGTTGGTCAAAGGGTATAAACTTCCAGTTAGAAGATGAATAAGGGGGCCAGCCTAGTGGCACAGTGGTTAAGTTTGCATGTTCTGCTTCAGCGGCCCGGGGTTCACTGGTTCAGATCCTAGGCGCAGACCTACTCACTGCTCATCATGCCATGCTGAGGGGACATCCCACAAAGACGAACTAGAAGGACTTACAACTAGGATATACAACTATGTATTGTGGGGTTTTTTGTAGAAAAAAGAAAAAAAGAGGAAGATTGGCAACAGATGTTAGCTCAGGGCCAATCTTCCTCAAAAAAAAAAAGATGAATAAGTTCTGGGAATCTAATGTACAGCATGGTGCTTATAGTTAATAATACTGAATTGTATATCTGAAAGTTGCTAAGAGAGTAGATCTTAAATGTTCTCACCATAAAAAAGAAATGGTAATTATGTGATGTGATGGAGGTGTTAGCTAACGTTATGGTGGTAATCATTTTGTAACATATAAGTGCATCATATCAAAACACTTTACACCGTTGACTTACACAATTTTATATGTCCAATATATCTCAATAAAACTAGAGAAAAAAAAGAAAATGTGGTATATACATACCCTGAAATACTATTCAACCTTTAAAAAGAAATAAATTATGCAATATGTGACAACATGAATGAACCTTGAGGACATTATGCTAAATAAAGTCAGTCAGTCACAGAAAGATAAATAATGTATCATTCCACTTACATGAGGTTTCTAATATAGTCAAATTCTTAGAATCAAGGAGTGGAACAGTGGTTGTCAGGGGCTGGGGGAAGGGGGAAATGGGGAGTTACTAATCAACAGGCACAAAGTTTCAGTCAAGGAAGATGAATAGTTCTAGAGATATGCTGTACAAAATTGTACCTATAGTCAACAATAATATATTGTATATGTAAAATTTGTGAATAGAGTAGACCTCATGTTAAGAGTTTTTTCAACAAAAATTTTAAAAAGTATAAAAGAAGACCAATTGTTTAAATAAAAGGTTTCTACTTCTTCCTCTCTAACTCTCTCAAGTCTTTGATTTTTCCTACTCTTGTTTCCACTACAACGATTAGTCCATCATTCCCTCCTGTCTTCTCTGTAACTCACAACCTCTCAAATATTTTTGTTAGTGGTTCTCAAAGTATGGTTCCCAGTCCTGCAGCATCAGCATCATCTGAGAATTTGTTAGAAATTCAAATTTTCTGGCCCCACTCCAGTCTTCCATATTAGGAGCTCTGGGGATGAGGCCCAGCAATCCGTGCTTTAACAAGCCCTCCAGGTGATTCTGATTTACACTAAAGTCCAATAGCCATTGTCCTATAGAAAATGGAATAACTGCTGTAGTTGTAGTTGCCAGAGTTTGGTGAGGAAAGAGCAGAATCTGTAAAGAAAGTGCAAAAGAGACTACATTCTAAGGGTGTAGCCTCTTGGTACCTGATTGTGAAGTGTCCTCTTCCTTCAGAAAGGAGAGAGGTCAGGCACACACAAAAAGTTTATTAAGCTAGTTGATGGCAGGGATTGATATTCCCTTAGGTCCTAGCATTGTTGCCTACCTAGTTCCACTTTGGTTAATAGTCCACTTGGGTTGATAAGGTATCTTTATGTTGAATCTAGAAGCATCTTTGCTAGGCCACTCCACACTACCTAAGAAAAGATTCACATACAGTAGAACAGGGACTATCAGTGTAAGATGCGATGTAGAAAGGATTAAACTTAAAAAATTTGTCTGCATTTTGATGCTTAGCTGATCCATCCATGATAGAAACCAGAGATAATGTTTTTTTCTGGGAAACTTTAAAATACGCATGGGTCTGGGTGCTCCATTTCTTTGAGAGTTGTGGAGAGCCCTGGGGAATCAGTATGCTGTTTTAAAAGACCCTCAGAGTTTTCTACTCTGCTTTTGGGTTTTTCAGGAAGTTGATGTAAAGCATGAATAATCAGCATGTTACCATTTTGGTTTTATTAGGCTAAAGAGAGTTCCTCACATAGAGCAAGATTCTATGACTTCAAAGTCCTGTGCCTTGTCTTACTGTCTACAGATTTTCATGAGAAGATTAGTAGATGTACACCAGGGATAGTTTAGAGTCTCTCCTGATTTGCCTTTCTTCAATATACTCTATTTTACCTCACTTTTCCATCTATTTCTAGCCTCCTCTTTAGATTAAGCCACCCACCCTAAAGTCGGTCTTCGGGCTTCTTTTTTCTCATGTAGAATCACTCAGTAAATGTGTGAGATGACTGACTTTGTAATCATGACACACGATAGCGTTTGTAGTTCTAGTAGTAATTAAATGTTTCCTGAGAAATCACAGTTAATTTTTTGCCCTCTTATTTCCAATCAAGGAAATGAAGGGAATAGTAATACCTTTAAAGTTGCCTTAACTTTCATCTAAATTTTCCTTTGAAAGGTTTTTCACTCCTCATCCACAGAAGCTAGTTAATGACCTTTTCATAGTTTTCATATTATTACACTAAACCTACCCCCACACTCTCAGCAAATGACCTCCACCCCACTTCTCAAATAAAAGAGCGAGTTATCAGAAACCAGTCTTTGCCTCTTCCTTCCTGAATCAATGGGAATCTTTTCCCTTCTGTATAAGGGTCATCATTTTACCAGTGCACTGGAAAGTGAACACTCTGCCTTCTGGTTACTGCCTAACCTTTTATAAATGTAATCTCTCTCTCTTAGTCTCTCAGTCTTTCTGTTTCTCCATCTCTGTCTAGGCTTCTTGCCATTCATAATTAAACTGCTCAAAAGTGTCCCATTTGAAATTTGAAATAAACTTTCTTCAATCCCACATCATTGAACAGCTACTCCTCTATTGTGTGTTCTTACACCTTCCTCTGCTTGTATTGGTCATAGAATTCATTACTTTGAAGCTAAATTACTTGGGACCTGCATGTATTACCAATATATGATGTTCCTTGTGGATTATAGTTGCAGGGCTTCTTGTCTACCTGATGGTAGTTCAGTTAAATCATTCTACCTGAATTCACCTGTACTTCAAATCCAGTCATCCAAGACAACCTGAAACAGGTTTCATGACTAGAAAGATACCAAGATATGGACTCAGATTGTAACTCCAGATTATGTTTTCTCAAATAATCTCCCTTACTTTTAGAAACTGATACTTAAATTGTTTTGGAGTATGACCCAAGGTATTTCTAATTAAAGAAGGAATTCCTTTACAGCCTTCAGAGCATCCACTCTGCTACCTGGGCTTTTGATCATCCTACACACACTCTGATCATACTTATTATGTATCTCCTGTGCCTGGTCCCCAGAAATAATACCCTTAATACTGGTCTCTGCAAGAGGGAAGAATTTGAGAAATAGTGTGGCATAAAGGAAAACCATGGTTATTATGTCAATCACGGTTTCAAGTCCCTACTCTGTTACTTACTTTGTGATGTTAGGCAAGTCACTTCTACTTCTAGGCATTAGATTATGTCCCCATCAGTTGTAGATAATAATTCTAGCTACCATGATTATGGGGAGAATTAAATACAATATCATATGTGAAATATCTAGCACAGTCACCATGAGGTAGCAAGTGCTCACTGAATGGAATTTATGATTACCCACCTGGAGTCAATGACTTTTCACCTGGGGATCTAGATTGTAGGCCATAGCAGTGTTTGGTGAATGTCATAAATCAAAGGAATCCCTCAATGGCTGGCACTGTGTTGCTTTGCAACCTGCCCAGAAGCTTTCCAGGTGTAATCTAAAACCAGTCTCCATATACAGAGGGCAAGGAGAGACTGAAGAAAAAGGTAGACCACTCCAGATTGATAGGTATCAGGTTTAATAAGCAAGGGAACTTACTTATGAGGCTTGTATTAGGTGGCCATAGGATGAGTAGTTTTCTGCACCCACTCTCCAAATCTTAAAAGTTTATATAGAGGCCTTAACTGAGTTCAGTCATGTACACAGGAGGCCCTAATTGGGCTTAGTCACATACCCAGTCCAGATAGCCTCATTACCACATTACTATCTCAAGACTATATCCTTGGGGCAGCTTCTGGGAGTTGGAAAGGCAGCAGAATGCACATTCCAAAGATGGGATCTGTGGTATCTCCTAAATGGTCAGTTGCTAGAGCTCATATCTGAGCTAAGGCATCAGTTTCTTTATTGCCGGGGGGTGTCAATGCAGTTATGAACCAGGTCATGGAAGACAGTGGGGAGTGCTTCAGGCTCTTGCAGGTGAACCCAAATATCCCTTTACATCCTGACCCCCCAGGGCCCAGTCATGAATCATCTATCTTTTGGCTTCCCATTGTCCAAGCGATAAGGGTAATCTCTTTAGAACAGCCCAAATGTCAGTGCAAAGGGTTAATCACCAGGGTCTTTTGAGTGATCACCAGCCGAACTGCTCTGAGTTCAGCCCACTGGCTACTGCAGTTTGTTCCTTCATGAGAGGCTCTACCTGGAGGAGCACTGTGTACATTTCTAGGAACTGTGGCTTTATGGGGGTATATTGGGTTTTTGCCCCTTCCAGAGCTGGGACCAAAATCCTAGGGGGATTTTCTCCTTTTGTTGTCTCTGCCACAGTGCCTGACCCATACCTTCTGAAGTCACAGACACACCTAACTCAAATGGGAGCACTGCTTGGGAGATGCCAAGAGCTCTAATCTGCTTCACTAGTATTTTTGCCTACTCAAAGGTGGCTTGCTGCTCTGATCCCCAGTCTCACATGCGCCCTTTCCTTACCAAGTGTCATAAGGGACAGAGACACTGTGCCAGGTGGGGTATAAAAGTCCTCGAAAGCCCCCAAATCCCTACAAACACTTGCATCTTCTCTACATTCCTAGGGGTTAGATAGGCTTGCATTTTATCAAACACAGCTGCTGGGATAACATGTATCTTACCCAAGTAAATGACTCCAAAACCTTATGGTGGGTCCTGGGCCTTGAATTTTCTGTGAGTTTACCACCCATCTTTTCCCTGGCAGATGTTTCAGCAAAACCTGCAGAGTGTTCTGCAGTAGAAGCAAATCTTCACAGGTTAGCATTATATTGTCAATGTAATTGGCCTATTTCACTGTTGTGGGAAAAGAAAACAGGCGCAGGATGGGTTACCATTCCATGACATATTGTGGGGTTATGCAGATAGACTTGGGGAAGCACTTGAAAGGTTCATTATTGTCCCTCCCACATGAAGCAAATTTGATTTCAGTATCAGAAACCTATACTTATCAGAATCTTTCCATAAATCTTGAAGGTGAAGCGCCTTTTCAGGAACACTTTTTGCCAAAGTATCAGAGTAAAACAATAACTGTCTGCAAATATCTGATGAAAGTTCATGGTGATGCAATTGACAAGGGAATTTGATTATTTCTATGACATACATTTTAAAATTATTACTGATAACATTATACCAGGACTTATATTTTTATGAGTTTCATATAAATATGCCCTAATGAAAGTTTCCTTTTAAAAGAGAGAAAACCAAACTCTAATTTTGCACCAGTGCACTTTTGATATTAAAATTCTTTTTTCTTTTAACTTATATAAATCTAATCCAATTTTAGTCAGCTTGACCACACATAAAATTCCTTCCTCAAGATTCCTCCTTCACAAACCTGCAACTTTCACAAGGCTTCTGCAACTTTCTATGTCTAGTTAGGTTTTTCCTATCTTTTCTTATTCTAAAATGTGGAATAAAATGACATCAAAAAGACCCCTAGGGACCAGATGGACTCAGTGTGGCTAACTGGGACCTAAAAACAAAATGGAGTCAACCAGTGATTGGACTGGGATGCAGTCATATACTCTGTTCTCAGAAAAGCTACAGAATGCACTCTTAAGCTTTAACTCTGCCAAAGTTCCTGATTTTACAAAAACCCCTGATAGCCACCTGGACCTAACCAATAAAACTATGACCTGCACCAACCAATTAGGACTAACCTGGCTTGCAACTCTCATTTGCATAAGTGGACCTGAGTAAACCTAAGCAGGAATTTTTTCTATAAAGGCATCCCCCTTTATTTGTTCTCCCAGTGTGCACTTTTTGTTTGCTGCCAAAGACTACTGTCTCCCCGGTTTGCAAATTGTATAACCAATAAAGTTTTTCTAACTAAATTCTTGTATTCCAGACATTTGTGTTGACATTCCTGGGTGTCAGAAGTGGGATCCAAAGCAACCCCTGGACCCTTCCCTGCACCATCTGGGACCAATGCATCAGCACCTGAAGAAGCCCCTAGAGCTCAATTGCTCCTCAGTGGTGTTAAGGGACATCTTGGTAAGTCTGCTCCCATCCAAGACCTCCCACACTTTCAGGTAGAGGTCTCAAAAAGCTTTTTGACTAAGAGGTCCCTCAGTAAAGGTTTAGGGAAGGGAAAGAAGGGAGTTTGATCCAATCGTCCAGACATATACCACCTGTTCCTATTTCTTGTCACAGCAAGATAAGGTTTTTCAGTGGAAAGATCCCATTCAGAAAGATAAAGTTCACTCAAGCTCAACATGGAAAATCCATGTTCAAGGACAGCCTCAGCTGATCAGCTGCCCTCTTGTACCCAAACTTGGTCTATGTTTAAGAATTATAGCACTGGATCCTATAAATATATTGTTCTCTGGACTAAGATCACCAAGGATAATTTAAAGTTACAGTGGCCCCTTTGGGGTTCCTTTGAGCTTCCAAAACTTATCTTTTTGAGCACTAGATTTGAGAAATGTAGACTGGACAAGTTAACTGCAATCTTTAATTTCTAAAGAGTCCAGCAGGCCACCTTCTGACACACCTGCTTAAAACTATGTTCTCAGAAGCTGTAAATGTTTACAAAAAACATCAAAATCTTACTAAGCTTGTTTTGTGTCCTGAGAACTTGGCTTGATAACTGTCAGGTTGTGCGTCGCAAAATATGGTCAGACAGAAATGTGGGTTGCATCCCATTTGCTGTCAAATACGGTTGGACAGAAATGTAGGTTGAACTCCATTTGTGGCTAGGGTCCTACCAAACTGCCACCAGCCTCAGGGGATTTACATTGGCCATTAGAAGGAATGTTGCAATTATATAAGATCAGTTAAGAAGTGCACTTAAAAGCAAAGGCTTCAAAATTCGAAAATAGCCTTATTGAAAGTTTCATTGCAAAAAGCTAATGAAAAATTAAGATATAAGAGGTACCTAAAAAAAAAGACCATACAAAAGTTTGTTAAGTTAATGACTTTACAGACACCCCCATATCTACCTTCGAAGGAGGGCCATATGAGCTCTTCCCTTGAGTTAACGAGACTCAGAGATTTTCTGGTAAACTGCTACATTATTCCCTTAAACAGTCAAGGGAAAACTAAATTAAAAATTAATGGAGTCGTTTAATACTGTCAGAAATATTTACTGTTTGTCCTGGCTGAAACCTGACAAAATATTTGAAAGGATTTAGTAACTTATGATCAGAACTTTAGCCAAATTGGAAGCTGATATCAGAGCCTGATAGGAATTTTTTTATAGGCCTTCTTCCCTAAGTTAAAATAAAACCATGCACTCAGAGGGAAAGAAGCAAATTAGGGAGGGATGATGTAGTTGGACAGGTCAATCAAACTATGGTGTTATTTAAGTTGCAACCCAATTTCTGAGGAATTGAGAGCAATTGTCCTTATGTCACAAATCTTTGCAAAACTAGAAATGCAGCTCTAGAGGCAGTTCAGATTCCACCCATTCCCTTTCACCAATACCAAAGACCTCTCATATTAATCTCAAAAAGCTTGTAACTTCTCCAGGAAATTGTATCCAGACCATCACCAATTTCTAAGACTGAAGGGGAAAAAGAGAAAAAAAACAGCTATAGAAGTACCCTCGCCCCAAACCTAGCATCACTTCTCCACCAATATTAGTATAAAAAAGATTTAGCCATCTAAGCAGATAACCTTGATTTATTCTATCTGCCAGAAAAACTATTTGGATTCAACTATTCTTTCATAATTAGTGAACTTTGTATCACCTTATTTGATTCATGGCATTAATTTTAAATCAATATCTATGGGGTATCTATGTATGTGTGTCTATATACATGTATGTTATATATATGTGATATTTTTCTACCTCCAGATGGTATAATTTCTAAAAGATCTCTATTCAACTGGCTTAAAGTAAGTGTTTATATAAATTATTTCTAAATATAATAAAAATTAGCCAAAATGCATTTCAGAATCACATGATCTAGGAAAATATTTAGTATTAAAGCTAATTTAAGTTTGTTGTCTTTAGAGTTATAAGCATTAAATATAAATCTTTTGTTATACCTAGGTTTAGCAAAAGCCAACCAAATTCATGTTATCTCTAGTACAAAATTTGGCAGCAAAAATTGATGACTGACCTTGTCTAATGTCTCATAAAATTTTTGTAAGTAATCTAATTATAATTATTAGGAACAAATAAACTAAATAGATGTAAGATTTAAGGATTTTTAGGTGAACTTTTTAACAATAATTATGTGTTATGGTATATGTACTTAAAAATATTTTCCAAAATCTTTTTGGTAACTTGAAACCTTAGAGTTTTGCCAAATTAAGTGTGTCATTTCCAAGTAAGATAAAATGTTAGACATTAATTACTAAACATATGTTTATCTACTTTTGGCTTCTTACTAGGGAAGTTAAAATATTTGGGTTTATTAACAAACATGTTCTGTGCTACACTGAGAAATTTTCTATGAGAAAGTACATTTTTCTAGAAAGTGTTTTAAAAGTCTGCCAATCCACAGAATGCTAATGTGAAAGACAGTTCATAATTGCTTACTTCTTAATTTTCACTACAAATTAATGTTTCTAAGGGTTAAGAATTCTAGTTAATCCATGTGATTAAAGCTACTAAAAATTAATAAGGGAAACATCCCTGTATATAAGGAAAGTAAGATGTATGTTTTTGGTAAATAAGGTATAAAAAATAGATATATTTTCATTTGTTTTGTTAAGAAAGTGAATTTGCCCTAAAGTACTAAGAATCTTGCTAGGAAGGCACGGGACAAATTCTGAATGTAAAAAAGAAAGTTAGAGAAGGTCTGTGGAAGAGGAACCCTGAAAAAAATAAGAGATTTGTCCATGGTCAAGTTGGCTAAGATTGAAATAAATTTAATCAAGTAAACAAGTTTTAATATCAAAAGTAAGTTGATGCAAAATTAGACTTTGGTTTTCTCTCTCTCTTCAAGGATAGTTTTCTTGAAATTTTAGTCTTCTCTTGATAAAGAGGAAAGGCTTTTCTTTGCCTTTGAGTAAGTCTACCTGAAAGGTAGAAATTTTATGTTTTGTAAAAATATTCTCCTATGCTCATAAAGCTGAGGTATCTCTATTAAGAGAACTAAGTTTTAACTTTCTGTTTAACTGTTTAACTCTCTGTGTTTGCTTTTAACATCTTCTGTTGTCACCATGGCTAAGTGGATAACTACACATTGTTTAACAGTGACCTATGATCCTATTTCACCAAGTGTTCTAAAACATTTTGATATTTTTGACAAACTTCTCAAAATTCAAATTCAAAATACAATATTTCCTTTGACCTAAAAGTAGCTTTGAGAATTTCCACTGGGTCCCTGGGACTTCTCAAAGAATTTGCTCTCTCTTCCTTTAAAGAGGGAGATATTAAACAAATTAGGCTTATCTTGCATGTTAAATTGCATGGGATGCATTGTCAAATAAATGATGATAAACCACGTTATGTTATATTGTTTGTGTAAATATTATTAATATAAGTGTTTTAAAATTATATAACATTCCTAAATTTCTGACCTGTCCTGGTTATCAGTCATAATTCTAGTTATTATCTTAAAATCTTATATATCACAGAAATAACCAAATTTCTTTGTCAATTGCCGTTTTTAAGTCTTTTGTCATTTACAGACAGTTATTGTTTTACTCTGATGCTTTTGCAAATCTGTTTTATCTTCAAAGAGATTCAAGGAAAGGACTCTGACACTTACTCTAGAACACAGGTTTCTGATAAACTTTCAGATCACAAGACTGAACTGGGTAAGAAATTGCAGAATTCTAATGGAGAAACTGATGGCTTCAAAAAAACTGCTAACAAGAGTTCCAGAACAAATATTAATTACATAGCACTACATGAATGAAGGAAGGTGCTCTAATGTTTTGTTTTTCCAGATTTAAAGAATTTTTTTCTCTTAAGATATCAACAATCTGGTAAGATATACCTTTGTGAACAAAGATGAAACATTTATTTTTTCTCCCTACCTGATCCCTCAAGAATTCACAAACTCTCAGTGAATGTCCTTATTTTTACTTATATAAATAATCAGGCCAAATTTTTAATATAAATGAATTAGTTTTACTGTGGTTTTCTTTGGTAAAAAAATGAGGGTAATTGTGGAGAGTAAAATTATGTTACACCTTTGTAGATATTAGATTCTAGTCCTGTTAATTGACGTTGAGGTTTTGTTATATACCTATAGGCTGGACTCCCCTGGCTTAAGGTATTGTCTTTGGTCTTGCTGACTATTCATAATGCCCTTTTTGAAAAACATGAACTTACCCCACATGGGATGATCACCGGCAGATCAGTGTCTGTTGGTACAAAACCTTCTGCTGATCCCTTGTCTTATGCTAGTATGACCAGCTACTATAAGTCTCTAATGTCTTATGCTAGAGCCTGTCATCAACAGGTTAAAGAAGCTTTCCCAGATTCCAATTTAAGGGATCCCATTGATCACAGTCTAGAGCCTGGTGACTTGGTATCTGGAAACCTCACCATTAGAAGACAGCCCTCCATCCCCATTGGAAAGGACCTTACCAAGTGCTCCTAACCACTGACACTGCTGCAGAACTAGAAGGCATTTAACCTTGGAGATACATTTCACAGCTAAAGAAGTCTCCACTGGACATCCAGTCCTGTACAATCACTGGAAATCTCCAAATCAAATTGACTAGGAAGAGAAGCTGCCAACATCTGTTGTAGACAGCTGTCCCATAACCCTGGACTAGGCCTGTATATCCACTTCCAAGACTATTTAATATTATCATTGTCATATATTGTTCAAATGTCATTTAGGACTTTTCTGATACTGTGTTTATTTTTCCAATCCACGTATGAATGGGCCCCTGACAACAATGTCTTTTTACGATGGGCTCATTTCTTTGTTACACATAAAAGTCAGTCTAACTGTTGGATATGTGGGAAATTCCCCCTTTCTAGTTTATCTGGGTTACCTTGATGGATTTCTCCCCTTCAGGCACAGACTGGAAAGCCTTGAAACAATTTATTATGATGGAAAGATCTAGTTCAAGCATTGACAACACATTTGACATTACTAATTTTGACCCTGACACCTGGCCAATATCCCATACTATTAATGATACAGAGCATAAGTATTTTTTTCTGCTGCTCAAACCACCCAGTTATTTCAACAATTTGCAATTAAAACAAAGAAATTACATACTATAAAGAGAACTATGGGAGGTTTCACACAGATCTAGGATGGATTTATTTGGCTCACTCCTAGCTATGGAACTTTAGACATACTGGCATTATGGTGGGAACAGAGAAACCATTCCAGACAAGGTCAACCTAATTGCATTTGAGACATGGGATGGATATCCCCTGAGTCATGCAATGGGACAGACTGGTATCAACAATCTGGCATTTACTAAGTGGCCCCTAACAGAACACTGTGGTTATGTGGAATAAACTTTTGGCCCTGGCTTCCACCTGGGTGGCTACAGCATTGCACCCTGGGCTTCCCTTGGATGCAAGGAGGGCTCATCCCAAATTAACAACTGTTGCTAATCTCTTTTTCCTCAAAGCCAGATGGACTCATGCAGTTTTTCACTGATATGATTACCTAGCTGCTATATTTGTTTCTTCTATAGGATTAGAAGATGTCATTTCATATATAGAAGCCCTGACTAAGCTCACTCAATCTGCCCTTAATTATATCCAAACTGGATTATCATTATTGAATACTGAAATGTCTTTAATGAGAAAATCTAGCCTCCAAATTAGAACGGCCCTAGATATTATAACTGCATCACAAGGTGGCACACATGCAATCATCCAAACTGAATGTTGTGTTTTTATACATGATGAGTCTCCCAATGTGACATCTCTGCTAAATCCCATGAAAAAGCAAGTAAATGCCCTTGGTGATCTTATATCTAGTTTAAATGATTTATTTACTTGGCTCCCTACAGGCATCAGCACACTTCTGTGATCTGGATTACAACTCCTAATTCTGTTACTCCTTGGAATCCTTGTATTGATAATAATATTTAAACTAATCACTGTTTTCTTTACTCAGTGTTGTAAAACCAGCATTCAGGCTGAAGTGATGGTCTTGTGATGACTGGAGCCAGTATATGAACTTGATTCCCCAGCTTCAATGTCTGTTTGAGACTATCTCATTTATGTACAGAGACATCCTTATGAATTTGGCTTTACCTCATCTTGTCTCTCTTGTTGCTCAAATATGGCACTGCCTAATGATAAATAAGTGACTGCCTGTATAACCTTATTCCCATTTACCCCTTTCATGCTTTCCAGATTTTTTTAGTTTGTTACCCTCAGATCTGGGTTCACGTTTAAGATTGGGTCTCCAGGTCCTTACATTATTGCTGGTTTTAGGACTAAGAATCTTGTTACTCTTTAAAATAATTCTGGCTTTCTTCCACAAATGCCTACCTGAATCATGATGACTCAACATCTCTGGACCCTCAATTCAACTATCACCAGAACCTCCATGAACTTTCACTCTGAGACCTTAATTGACCTATAACAGGTACCTGGCTGGACCCATGCCCTACATGGCCCAGCCCAGTTATTGATCCAGTTATTGATTGGATAACTGAGTCCCATGAAACCCATACATCCCTCTGTGGGACTAGATGGACCCGAGGCAAGCAGAGGCCACCTTGGCACCAAAATGGGACAAAAAGCAAATTGATCATCAATGCTGCCTGTGGCAGGTTTCAATCAAAAGGGGGAAATGTGGAATACAATGAAATCAAGAAGACCCCTGAGGGGCCAGCCCCGTGGCGTAGTGGTTGAGTGCATGCGCTCTGCTGCTGGTGGGCCAAGTTTGGATCCCAGGCGTGCACTGATGCACCACTTGTCAGGCCATGCTGTGGCAGCATCCCATATAAAGTGGAGGAAGATGGGCACAGATGTTAGCCCAGGGCCAGTCTTCCTCAGCACAAAGAGGAGGATTGGCATGGATGTTAGCTCAGGTCTGATCTTCCTCACAAAAAAAAAAAAAAAGAAGACCCCTGAGAACAAGATAGATGCTGTGGGTCTAACTGGGACCTAAAAACAAGATGGAGACAAGCAGCCATGATGGGATCAGGATGCAGTCATGTACTCTGTTTTCAGAAAAACCACATAATGCACTCTTAAGCTTTGACTCTGCCAAAGTTCGTGATTTTACAAAAGCCCCTAACAGCCACCTGGACCTAACCAATAAAACTGACTTGCACCAACCAATCAGGACTAACTTGGCTTGCATCCATCATTTGCATAAGAATACCTGAGTGGGAACCTGAGGGTGAATTTTTGAGAAAGGTATCCCCCTTTCTTTGTTATCCCAGAGCACACTTTCAGCTTGCTGCTGAAGGCTACGTCTCCCCAGTTTGCAAACTGTATAAGCAATAAAGTTTTCCTAACTGAATTCTTGTATTCCAGAGATTTTTTTTTGACAGAACCAATCATTTTACTTTAGGACAGAATTACTTTCTTTTTTCTTTTACCAAAAAAAAAAAAACAAACAAACAAACTCAAAAGCCATGTACTTTATATCTTTCCTTATCCAAACACACTCTATTTTCTTTACCAAACATGTGTCTCCGTTCCTCATACCTTCTCTTGCCAACAACACACATCCTACTTTTTATATATGGTCATTTTCCTTTCACTCTTATTATTTTTATTAGTTAAGTACAAACCTTTCAATTTTGGCAAGGGAACTTCTACAGCAGTTTTCATTTTAAAAGAGCCTCCTTTTTTCTTCAGTCTCTGTGGGCAATGTTTTGGTTTTCTTGGGATGTTTACATTTCAAAGACATGTTAAGATTTACAACTTCAAGAGACAGAGGAAAAAAATGCAAGTTTTCTCCTAGAAGTTTTGGGGTAATTGCTATTTAAAATTTTCCTTTGTATTAGGGGTCATATTACATGGGGCACTCTATTTGTCCGTTTTATTGTCAATCACCACAACATCCTCCTCTTAATTTTCATCACTTTCCCAGAGATTCCACCTCTTAGCGTCCTAATCAGGCTTTGTCACAAAAGCTCAGGACTTAATCTGCAGCAGCTTGTGCCCTCCTAGCTTTGCAAAATGTCTTGCTATGGTCTCAAATTTATTTTCCTGTTCTCCTACCTAGTCTGCTAGCCCCCAAACTAGCAGAGTAGTGGACAACTTCATGTCCTTTTCTAATTTCAGATCTTTTTCTAACTTTCTAACTTGAGTTTCAGTCTCCAGTTGGGTATTGGTAGCCAGCTGAACTGCCCACAGTAAAGGCCAGCCCACCACAGTAGCCATTTGTTTAACTCCTTCTTTGCCACAGTGGGCACTGCAGTTTCTCAAACAAGTATTAAAGCAGCCAGCATTTTCCAGGCAACTCCATACTCATGAGGCAGTCCACAAGCATCTAACATATAGGCCATCCTTCTTCACATAGAAGTCAATGGCCAACATGGGATTTCCCTCAAGGATGCCTCTTCCCAAAGCCATTTCTTAGGTTACCAGGCTGGCTCACCAACTGTTGCTAAGCAACCTGCCCAGGAGCTTCCAGGGTGTAATCTGAAACTGGCCTCCATAAACGGAGGGCAAGGAGAGACCAAAGAAAAAGGCAGACCACTCCAGATTGGTAGGTGACAGGTTTAATAAAAAGGGAACTTACTTACAAGGCTTGTCTTGGGTGGCTGCAAGACAAATAGTTTTTTGCACCCACCCTCCAAATCTTAAAATTTATATAGAGGTCTTAACTGGGTTCAGTCACATACACAGGAGAGGGGATGGGCTGCCTCTAATTGCCTGGTCCAGCTCATGGGTCAAATGCTGGTCTCATCTTCTTGATGACCTTCCCCAATACATTGATGTCTTTTTATTCCAAGAGGTCTCCAAGGTCCTGGACCCTGGATGGATGGTCTTCCCTCTCCTATGGACTTGTCCTATCTTTCTATGAAAGGATCTGAAGCACAAGTACCAGCCAGTCTATACAACTCTTTCTTCCAATTTCTGAAGCTTGCTCTAAGCACATGACTGAATTCAATCTCACAGGAGGACACATGGCTCATTTCATCTTCCAAAGGAGTGTGTCCTCTAAAATTCCTTGCTAATCTCCTGACCCAGTCTGTCTTTTCTTGGTTCCAGGGTCTTTACTGCTATAGAATCTCTCCCCTAAGACCCAGTGTCTCCTTGTATGAACCCCTCCAGTTGAGATCCCGTCTAGAGGGTGAGCAGGACTAACATATCATGAGCCCATTGAATAGCTCAGGCCTTCTGGACTGAGGTCATGAGTACCACTCACAGTTAGTGTATCTGTGGTGATTCACTCTGGTGCTCTGTTGACCCACAATGTTGTTTTTAATTACAGTTTCATAGCAAAGGAATAGATGCAAAACCAATTTGTGAAGATTCCTCTGAGGACAAGGTGGGATTTGGCTTAATTCAAGATGATCCCCTTGTCCCTGTCCCTATGTGAAATCCATCTTTACATCCTGCAGGTAAGATACCTTCCCTGGGCTTCACTCTTGCTGCATATGAAGCAGACTCTCCACTGGGTGGGTCTGCAGGACAGTTTCTTCCATGACTTCTTTGGGACCAGAGTCAATGAATAAAGTCTCCTTGGGTGTTGCTGCTAGCTCACATCCCTTGGATTCCCTCTCCTTTAGATGTCATCCTATTTTGCAGGAGTTCCAGGAAGAGCCAATGATGGTGATGATGATCATACCTGTCAGTTATTGAGCACTAAAAGTGTGCCAAGCACACAGTTCTGAACATCATAAGGGTTATGACATTTAAGCCTTATGACAAAACTATGTGGTATGTAGTAACATTATGTCTATCTAATTTATAGACAAAGATTTTAGGTCAAAAGTGGTAAGTATTATACCAAAGTCACCTACATTGGAAGTGGTTGAGACAGGATTCTAACCTAGGCAATCTGACTCTAGAAACAACTGAACTATACAGTGAAATGGAGAAATAATGTGTTTTGATTTCCTGGACTTAGTGGAATTGGAACTGGCTAGTTCTGTTTATGAGAGTCAATTGTTAAAAAATCAAGAATGTTGTCACTGGGTTGTTAAACTATTAGTAGCTTGAAATCAACCATGATGGCAGTATTTACACCATAGAAATTGGCAAACGGTCTATATCAAAACTTTTCTTTTTCTTCCTTTTTTTTTTTTTCCTGGAGCACTGGTCTACCAACACACCACTACCTGGGTGTGATCTTGAGGAAAACCAAGGACAGAACAGTCCCAGAGACTCTTCAGAAGCCTTAAAAGATTCAGTCCCAGACTGTTTGGGGAGGGGAGGGGTGACTGATAGTCATAGATTGAAACACAATGTCCAATGCAGGAAGCCAATGCCCATATCCTTTGCAATATTGTTGTCAGATATTTTGCTTGTATACATGCTATAACCTCCACAATGCAGTGATTTTATCTTTGCTTTAAAATGTCTATAACATTTAAAAGATTTTAAAATATGTAGATTCATATCTGAAAGATATTTTAAAATCCTTTATATTTACTCATATATTGACCATTTGTGGTAATGGTATTTATCTTTATTCCTTTCTGCACATATAGACTTCCATCTGATAATATTTCCCTCTTCCTAGACAATTTCTTTTAGCATTTATTTTAGGCAGGCTTGCTGGAGACAAAAATCTCATCTTTTATGTGTGAAAATCTTTGCCTATTTTTGAAGAATTTTTTGGCTACACATGGAATCCTAAATTGAAAGGATTTTACTTTCAGCACTTGAAAAATATCATTCATTGTGTTCTAAGCTCCATGATTTCTGATGTGAAGTCAGTGGTGAACTTGTCATTGTTCCACAATATATGAGGTGTCTTTTTTTCCTCTGGCTGCTTTTTAGATTTTTTCTTTCTTTTTTTTCATTATACATGTTTTTTTTTTAATTGACATATAAGTGACATATAACATTGTGTAAGTTTAAGGCATACAAAATATGGATTTGATAAATTTATATATTGCAATATAATTACCACTGTAGCATAGGCTAACACCTCTGGTTTTCAGGAGTTTGATTACAATGTGTCTTTATGTGGTTTCATAAGTATTTATCTTGATGAAATTCCCCATCTATTCATGTACACTGTCCACTTTTCCCACTAAATTCTTTACCATACTTATCATAGTTATATTAAAGCCAATATTATAGTCCCAACACCTGGGCCATCTCTTATTTATGTATGTTGACTGTTATCCATTTTGACTATGAGTCATGTTTATTTGCTTCTTCATATATCCAGTACTTTTAAAATGTATGTTGGAATTTTATGTAAATTAAAAGTAGAGACTGAAATAAAAGTATACTTCCAGAAAAGGGCAAAGTTCTTCTTCTATCAGGTTGCTAGTATGAAATGCTGAGTCAATCTATTCTGTGTTTTAGCTAACACTGTGCTTTGATGGAGCATTAGTTAAATTTAGTTTCCCACGAGCTTCAGATATTTTCAAAGTAAGATCAGGATATAGAATATTTTTAAGACACTCTCAAGCAACTTGACCTAAGTGACATTTATAGAGCACTCCACCCTACAATGGAGATTATACTTTATTTTCAAGCATATATGTACTATTCCCAATATAGACCATTAGCTGAGCATAGATACCTAACGTATTTAAAAGAATTTGTCTTACAGAATTTATTTTTCAAAAAATAATGAAATGAAATGAAAGATCAATAACAAGGAGATATCTAGAAATTTCCCAAATATTTAAAAATTTAGCAACACACATTGAAATAACAAATAGTCAAGGAAGAAATCTCAAGGGAAATAAAATATTTCAAACTCAATGATAATTAAAACACAACATACCAAAATCTTATAGATGCCACTATAAGAGTTCTTAGAGGGAAAATTATAGCTATCATGCCTATATTGGATAAGGAGAAATGTTTAAAATCGATGAACTAAGCTTCCACAGTAAGAAGGTGGAAAAAAGAAGCAAATTAGTAGAATGAAAAGTTAAGAGTGGAAATCGCTTAAAATGAAAATAAACAATACAAAAAAAATCAACAAACACAATAGATGGATTAAAATATATATATCAATATCAACAAGTCCCTCACAAGACTGATGGGGAAAAAAAGAGAGCAAACAATTTATTAATATCAGGAATAAAAGATGAGTCAACTGTGCAGATATTACAGATATTTAAAAGACAATAAGGGGATGTCACCATTAAGCATGATGTTAGATGTAGGTTTTTTTGTAGATATTCTTTTGGAAGTTGAGCAATTTCTCCTCTACTGCTAGTTTTATGAGAGTTTTTTTATCTTGAATGGATGTTGGATTTTGTCAAATGCTTTTTATGCTTTAATTGATATGATCATATGAAATCCTTCTTTAGCTTGTTGATATGCTGGATTATATTTATTGATTTTTGAATGTTGAACGAGTCTTGCATACCTAGAATAAATCTCACTTGGTCCTGGTGTATAATTTTTTTATACATTGTTGTATTTGACTTGTGAATATTTTCTTGAGGATTTTTGTACCTACATTCATGAGAGAAGTTGATCTACATTTTGCCTTTATTGTAATGTCTTTGTCTGGTTTTTGTATTCTGATAGGTATTACTAGCTTCATAGAATGAATAAGGAAGTGGTCCATCTGCTTCTACATTCTGGAGGTTATTGTGGAGAATTAGTATTATTTCTTTCTTAAATGTTTGATAGAATTTACCAGGGAAATCATCTGGCCTCAGTGCTGTCTTTTTGGAAGGTTATTAATTATTAATTGCATTTAATAAAAATAGACTTATTCAGATGATCTATTTCTCCTTGTGTGTGAAATTTTCTAATGTGTGTCTTTCAAGGAGTTGGTCCATTTCATTGAAGTTATCAAGTGCATGGGCATAAATTTGTTTATAGTGTTCTTGTATGATCCTTTTAATGTCCATGAGATCAGTACCGATGAGCCTTCTTTTACATCTACTACTGGCAATTTGTTTCTTCTCTCTTTTTTATTCATGGTTAGTCTGGCTAGACATAGATCTTTTCAAAGAACCCCTTTTGGTTTTGTTAATTTTCTCCACTGTTTTCTGTTTTCACTTTCATTGATTTCTGTTATAATTTTTATTTATTTTTCTTCTGCTTGCTTTAGGATTACATTGCTCTTTTTCATCTTGTCTCCTAAAGTGGGAAGTTTAGATGATTGATTTTAGATCTTTCTTCTTTTCTAATATATGTGTTTAATGCTATAAATGTCCTTCTAAGCACTGGCTTTGCTGCATTCCACAAATTTTTATGAGTTGTATGTTGATATTTAGTAAGATTTTTAATTATTATTGAGAATCTTTCATTGACCCATGTCCTATTTAAAAGCATGGTGTTCTTTCCTAATATTGGGGAGGATTTTCAAGCTATCTTTCTTTTTTTTTCTATTCCCACCTTAGACTATTTATTTTTTTGTTTGTTTTTGTTGTTGTTGTTCATTGCGGTAACATGTTTATAACACTGTATAAATTTCAGATGTACATCATTATACTTCTATTTCTGCATGGATTACGTCATGTTCTCATGCTCACCACCCAAATACTAATTACAATCCATCACCACACACATGTGCCTAATTATCCCTTTTGCCCTCCTCCCTCCCCGCTTCCCCTCTGGTAACCACCAATCCAATTTCAGTCTCCATGTGTTTGTTTGTTGTTGTTATTATCTACTACTTAATGAGTGAGATCATATGGTATTTGAACTTCTCCCTCTGACTTATTTCACTTTGCGTAATACCCTCAATGTCCATCCATGTTGTCACAAATGGCTGGATTTCATCATTTCTTATGGCTGAGCAGTATTCCATTGTGTATATATACCACATCTTCTTTATCCATTCGTCCCTTGATGGGCACTTAGGTTGCTTCTAAGTCTTGACTATTGTGAATAACGCTGCAATGAACACAGGGGTGCATGTATCTTTACACATAGGTGGTTTCACGTTTTTTTGGCTAAGTACCCAGGAGTGGAATAGCTGGATCGTATGGTAGTTCTATTCTTAATTTCTTGAGGACTTTCCATACTGTTTTCCATAGTGGCTGCACCAGTTTGCACTCCCACCAGCAGGGTAAGAGAGTTCCCTTCTCTCCACATCCTCTCCAACACCTGTTGTTTCCTGTCTTGTTAATTATAGCCACTCTGACGGGCATGAGGTGATATCTCATTGTAGTTTTGATTTGCATTTCCCTGATAGTTAATGAAGTTGAACATCTTTTCATGTGCCTGTTGGCCATCTGTATATCTTCTTTGGAGAAATGTCTGTTCAGGTCTTTTGCCCACTTTTTAATTGGGTTGTTAGATTTTTTGTTCTTGAGATGCATGGGTTCTTTATATATTTTGGAGATTAATCCCTTATCAGATGTATGGTTTGCAAATATCTTCTCCCAATTGTTAGATTGTATTTTCATGTTGTTGATGGTTTCCTTTGCTGTGCAGAAGCTTTTTAGTTTAATGTAGTCCCATTTGTTTGTTTTTCTATTGTTTCTCTTACCCTGTCAGACATGGTGCTTGAAAGTATGTTGCTAAGACCGATGTCAAAGAGTGTACTGCCTATGTTTTCTTCTAGAAGTTTTGTGGTTTCAGGTCTTACATTCTTTAATCTATTTTGAATTAATTTTGGTGTAAGGTGTAAGGTAATGGTCTACTTTGACTTTTGTGCATGTGGCTATCCAGTTTTCCCAACACCATTTGTTGAAGAGACTTTCCTTTCTCCATTGTATGGTCTTGGCTCCTTTGTAAAAGATTAGCTGTCCATAGATGTGTAGGTTTATTTCTGGGCTTTCAATTCTATTCCATTGGTCTGTGTGTCTCTTTTTGTGCCATTACCAGGCTGTTTTGGGTACTATAGCTTTGTAGTATATTTTGAAATCAGGGAGTGTGATATCTACAGCCTTGTTCTTTTTTCTCAGGATTCCTTTAGCTGTTCGGGGTCTGTTGTTGTTCCATACAAATTTTAGGATTCTTTGTTCTATTTCTGTGAAAGTGTTGTTGGAACTTTGATAGGGATTGCATTGAATCTGTAGATTGCATTAGGAAGTATGGACATCTTAACTATGTTAATTCTTCCAATCCAGGATCACGGAATAACTTTCCATTTCTTTGTGTCTTCTTCAATTTCTTTCAGCAATGTTTTATAGTTTTCAATGTACAGATATTTCACCTCTTTGCTTAAGTTTATTCCTAGGTATTTTATTTTTCTCGCTGCAATTGTAAATGGGATTGTATTCTTAAATTCTCTTTCTGCTACTTCGTTGTTATTGTATAGAAATGCAACTGATTTCTGTATGTTGATTTTGTATCCTGAAACTTTACCGTATTCTTTTATTACTTCTAAACGTTTTTTGGTAGATTCTCCAGGGTTTTCTATATATAAAATCATGTCATCTGCAAATAGTGACAGTTTCACTTCTTCCTTTCCAACTTGGATCACTTTTATTTCTTTTTCTTGCCTGATTTCTCTGGCTAGGACTTCCAACACTATGTTACATAGGAGTGGTGAGAGTGGGCATCCTTGTCTGGTTCATGTTCTTAGAGGGATAGCTTTCAGTATTTCACCATTGAGGATGATATTAGTTGTGGGTCTGTCATATATGGCTTTATTATGTTGAGGTACTTTCCTTCTATACCCATTTTATTCAGAGTTTTTCTCATAAATGGATGCTGTATCTTGTCAAATGCTTTCACTGCATCTATTGAGATGATCATGTGATTTTCATTTGTCATTTTATTAATGTGGTGTATCATGTTGATTGATTGGTGGATGTTGAACCATCCCTGCATCCATGGAATAAATCCCACCTGATCATGGTGTACCATATTTTTAATGTATTGTTGTATGCGATTTGCTAGTATTTTGTTGAGGATTTTTGCATTGATTTTCATCAGTGACATTGCCCTGTAATTTTCTTTTTTTGTGTTGTCCTTGTCTGGTTTTGGTATCAGGGTAATGTTGGTTTCATAGAATGAGTTAGGGTGCTTTCCCCCCTCCTCAATTTTTTGGAAGGGTTTGAGAAGGATAGGTATTAAGTCTTCTTAGAGTGTTTGGTAGACTTCACCAGGGAAGCCATCTGGTCCTGGACTTTTATTTTAGGGGAGGTTTTTGATTACTATTTAGATCTCCTTACTGGTGATTGGTCTATTCAAGTCCTCTACTTCTTCTTGATCCAGTTTTGGAAGGTGGTATGATTCTAAGAACTTATCCATTTCTTCAAGATTGTACAATTTGTTGACATATAGCTTTTCATAGTATTCTCTTATAATCTTTTGTATTTCTGAGGTGTCCGTTGTAATTTCCCCTCTTTCATTTCTGATTTTACTTATTTGAGCCTTCTGTCTTTTTTTCTTGGTGAGTCTAGCTAAAGGTTTGTCAATGTTGTTTATCTTTTCAAAGAACCAGCTCTTTTTTTATTAATTTTAACTATTGTTTTTTTAATCTCTCTTTCATTTATTTCTGCTCTGATTTTTATTATTTCCCTTCTTCTACTGATTTGGGGATTTTTTTGTTTTTCTTTTTCCAGTTCCTTTAGGTGGATTGTTAGATTTTTTATTTGATATTTTTCTTGTTTGTTGATTTAGGCCTGTATTGCTATAAACTTCCCTCTTAGAACCACTTGGCTTTATGCCATAAATTCTGACATGTCTTATTTTCATTTTCATTTGTCTCCAGGTATGTTTTGTTTTCTCCTTTCATTTCTTTGCTGACTCAATCGTTGTTCAGTAGCATTTTGTTTAATCTCCACATATTTGTGGCTTTTCTCATTTTCTTCCTATAGTTGATTTCTAGTTTCATACCATTGTGGTCAGAAAAGATGCTTGGTACTATGTCAATCTTCTTAAATTTATGGAGACTTGTTTTGTGGGTTGAGAGGTGATCAATCCTGGAGAATGTTCCATGTGCATTTGAAAAGAACATGTATTTGGTATTGGATGGAATGTTCTGTATATATCTACTAGGTCCATCTGTTCTAGTGTGTCATTTAAGGCCAATGTTTCCTTATTGATCTTCTGTTTGGATGATCTATCCGTTGGTGTAAGTGGAGTGTTAAAGTCCCCTACTATTATGGTGTTACTGTCTATGTCTCTTTTTATGTCAGTTAATAATTGCTTTACATATTTAGGTGCTCCTACATTGGGTGAATAGATATTTACAAGTGTTATATCCTCTTGTTGGATTGTTCCCTTGATCATTATGTAGTGTCCTTCTTTGTCTCTTTTTACAGTTTTTGTTTTAAATTCTATTTTGTCTGATATGAGTGTTGCTACCCCAGCTTTCTTTTCATTGCCATTTGTGTGGAGTATCTTTTTCCATCCCTTCAATTTTAGTTTGTGAGTGTCTTTAGGTCTGAAGTGTGTCTCTTGTATGCAGCGTATATATGGGTCTTGTTTTTTATCCAGTCAGCCACCCTATGCCTTTTAATTGGAGCATTTAGTTCATTGACATTTAAAGTAGCTATTGACAAGTATGTACTTACTGCCATTTTTTAACTTCTTTTCTTGGTGTTTTAGCAGTTCTTCTCTGTTCCTTTCTTCTTCTCTTGCTCTCTTCCCTTGTGGTTTGATGGCTTTCTTTAGTATTATATTTTGGTTCCTTTCTCTTAGTTTTTTGTGTATTTATTATAGGTTTCTGGTTTGTGATTACCATGGGGTCCATATACAGTAACCTACATATATAAGAATCTATATTAAGTTGATGGTATCTTTAGTTTGACCTCTGTCTGAAAGCTCTACTCTTTAACTCCCCTCCTCCCACATTTTATGTTTTTGTTATCATATCTAACCTCTTTTTTGTGCATTTGTCTCCATTACCCTCTTATCATGGAAATAGATTTTTTCCTATTTGTGGTCTACTCTTTTCCCCTTAAATAAGTCCCTTTAGCATTTCTTGTAGTACTGGTTCTTGGTGACAAACTCCTTATTTTTTGCTTGTCTGGGAAACTTTTTGTCTCTCCTTCCATTTTGAATGATAACCTTACCAGATATAGCATTCTTGGCTGTAACTTTTTTCCTTTTAGCACATTAAATATATCATGCCACTCTCTTCTAGCCTGTAAGGTTTCTGCTGAGAAGTCAACTGATAACCTTACAGGGCTTCCTTTGTATGTAAGTTGTCTTTCCCTTGTGGCTTTTAGGATTTTCTCTTTATCTTTAATTCTGGACATTTTAATTGTGATGTGTCTTCCTGTGGGCCTCTTCGTGTTTATCTTGTCTGGTGCTCTCTGTGCTTCCTGTACCTGGATGTCTTTTTCCTTCCTTAGGTTAGGGAAGTTTTCACCTATTATTTCTTGAAATAGATTCTCTGCCCCTTTGTCTTGCTCTTCTCCTTCTGGGACACCTATAACACAGATGTTAGTGTGCTTGATGTTGTCCCAGAGGTCCCTTAGACTGTCCTCACTCTTTTTAATTCTTTTTTCTTTTACCTGTTCAGCTTGGGTGATTTCTAGTCTTTCATCCAGCTTGCAGATCCATTCTACCATATCCTCTATTCTGCTTTTCAGTCCCTCTAGTGAATTTTTCATTTCCATTATTGTATTCTTCATTTCTGATTGGTTCCTTTTTATATCTTCCATTTCTTTGTTGACATTCTCACTGAGTTCATCCATTTGTCTCCCAAGATCAGTGAGCATCCTTAACACTCTTTGTTTGAACACTCTGTTGGGTAAGTTGCTCATTTCTGTTTCACTTAGTTCCTTTTCTGGGGTTTTGTTCTGTTCCCTTACATGGAATGTATTCCTTTGCCTCCTCATTTTGCCTCTTTCCCTGTGCTTGTGTTTATGTATTAGGTAGGTCAGCTACATCTCCTGCTTTTGGAGAGGTGACATTATATACGTGATGCCTTATGATGCCCAGCAGTGTGCTTTCCTCAGTTCCAAATATTCCAGGACTGACCCCTATGTGGGCTACGTGAGTCTCTTTTCACCAAAGCACTGTGCACCTTTCTTTCGGCTGATTTTAGTTTGCTTTCTGAAATGGGTGAATTTGTGTGTGGGCCCTTTAAGAGCCAGTTTTAATTTCTTTGTGAACCAGCTTTTCTAGGGATACTCCTCAATGTTTTAGTAGCAAGCAAAGTCAGATATTATGCCACTTGTCTCAGTTGTGCTGGGTCCAAAAAATGCCTACAGCAGGAGTGCTCCCCGGCTTAAAGCGCCGCTCCTCCAGGGAGGACTGAGTACCTATGGGCTGCTCCTGGGCGGCCGTGAAGTGGTGCAGCTTGTGAGGGTGTCATTTTTTCTCTCCAGAAGGGAATTTATGCATCTTCCACCTGAATTATGATTGTCATTTGTTGCAAGAGTTCCTCTTATCCAGTTTTCAGTTATCTCTCAGGGGTAATTATTCCACTAGTAGTTGTACATTGGTTGTGTCCATGGGAGGAGGTGAGTTCAGAATCTGCCTACGCAACCATCTTGACTTCTCTCCCCTGAAGCTATCTTTCCATGATTGATTTACAGTTTAGTTCCATTATGATCTGAGAACATACTTTGTATGATTTCTATTCTTTATATGTGTTAAGATGTGTTTCTGGCCAAGGATGTGGTCTATTTTGGTAAATGTTTCATGTGAATTTGAGAAGAAGTGCATTCTGTTCTTTAGGATGGAGCTTTCTAAAAATGTCAAGTAGATCAAGCTGATTGATTGTGCTCTTCAGGTCAACTGTATCCTAACTGATTTTCTGCCTGCTTGATCTATCTATTACTGACAGAAGGGTATTGAAGTGTCCAATTGCAATAGAACCTTGAAGTTCTATCAGTTTCAGACTCAGGTAATTTGACACTCTATTGTTAGGTGCATACACATTAAAGATTGTTATAGGTTGTTGGAGAGTTGACCCCCTTTATAACATTATATTCTTTATCTATAATTTTCGTTGACTGATATCTGTTTAGTCTGAAATTAATATAGCTATTCCAGCTTTGTTTTGATTAGTGTTAGCACGATACAGCTCTCCATTCTTTACTTTTGAGCTGTCTAAGCCTTTGTAATTAAATTGGATTTCTCATAGACTAGATACGGTTGGGACTTTTTGTCCACAATGACACTCTCTATCTTTTAATTAGTGTATTTAGCCTATTCACATTTAAGTGTTATTGATATAGTTGGATTAATAAATACTATATTCATAACTCTTCTTTGACATTACATTTACTCTTTTTCTGCCTTCTCTAGTTTTAATCAAGTGTTCTATTTGATTCCATATTATCTTCTCTCTTGGCATATCATTAATGCTCTCTTAAAAAAATTTAGCCCTTGTCCTAGAGTTTATGCTATAAATCTTAAAATAATGTAACATCACCATTAAATAGCAATGTATACTTCATGTGTAATGAAGGAATATGAAAACACAATTTCCCTTTCCAGTTACTTGTAACATTGCTGTCATGCATTTCACTTATCCTTATGTTATAATCACCAAATGTCATTTTTAGATGACATCATTGTATGCATTGAAACTGCTAAGAATTGACACAAACCAGTAGATAAAACAAATGGTTGTAGGGGTCATGGGCTACAAGGTCAGTGATTTAAAATAAAATGTATTTTTATATAATAACAAAAATTATGACATGAAATGAAAATATCTTTTAAAATAGCATCAAAATATTTTAAATAATGGGAATAAATATAACAACAGATATGCTAGATCAGGGATTGGTTGGCAAATCAGGGCAATCAGGGATAGGTGAGCTGGCCAATGCCCTGCTTTTTTTAATAAGCTTTTATTGGAACACAGCCACGTTCATTTGTCTGTGTATTGCCTATGCCTGCTTTCCCATACAGTTTTGCCAGGGACTGTATGGCCCGCCAATTCTGGCCCTTTATATAAAAAAAAAAAAAAATTACTGATCCCTATGCTAGGTCACTACTCTGAAAAGTAAAAAAATTATTTCCAAGGTAATGAAAGAAAACTTACAGAAATGGAGAGATACACTATGCTTATGGCTTAAAAGATTCAATATTATTAAGATGTCCATTCTGTCAAATAGGTATGTTGATTCAAGAAAATCAGAGTAAATATCTCAGCAGCCTTTTTAAAGGAATTGACAAGTTGATTATAAAATTTATATAAATGTTATATAAATTTGTAAGGGAGGTAGAATAGCCAGAAATATCTTGAAAAAGGAGAACAAAGTTACAAGACTGACATTACCAGACTTCAGGATTTCCGTGAATCTACACAAATCTAGACAATGTGCTATTGAACTATGCATAGACAACTTTGATCAGAGGTTACCAAACTACAACCCATGGGCAAAATCTGGCCCAACACCTGTTTTTGTACACCAAGGAAGCCAAGATTTACTTTTTCATTTTTAAATGCTTGAAACCAATCAAAAGAATAGTATTCCATGACACGTGGTGGATTTATGAAATTCAAATTTCAGTGTACACAGATAAAGGTTGACTGGGACACAACCAAGCAGAAAACAAGCTCTGGAACTCACCACCCTCTGCTTCAATAATCAAATCTTTTGGCTTTGGAGTGTAAACTAGTCATGTGACAGGCTGGGGAACTGTGCAGGTTTCAAATGGTTTGATGGGATACACAGAAACACAGACAAATGGATTTCAAACACGTCTCTAATTCTACTGCACTAGATTATATATGCTCAAGTTCCATTGCCTGGGTTTCTCTTCGAAGAGGTATGGGCCATGACAGTGGTATATTGGCTCTCTCCTTGCCTCCCTTCTTTCCTAGAGAGTCCAGGTACAGTAATCCAAACAGTGTAATATTGGCATAAGGATAGACCAGTGCTCAATGAGACAGAAAAGAGAGTGCAGAAATAGAACCACACGTTATGGTCAGTTCATTCTAGACCAAGGTGCCAGGGAATTCAATGACGAAAGTTAAGTTTCTTTGTACAAATCGTGTTAGAACAAACTTAAGAAAATAAAAAAAGAAAAAACTAAACCGATGTCACTCCATACACAAAAAATAATTCGAGGTGAATCTAAAACTAAATGTAAAAGCTAGAAACACAATTCTTCTAAAAGAGAACATAGGAGAATATCTCTGTGACCTTTGCCTAGGCCAAGATGTCTTAGACAGGACAACAAATGCTAAGGATTGAAGGAAAACTCAATAAATTGAACTTTTTAAAATGTAAGATATTGTTCCTCCAGCAACGCCATTAACACACCTAATAGATTAAAATTAACAAGAGTTTACCATACCAATTCTTGGCGAGGATATGGAGCCATTAAAATGCTAAATACACTGCTGGTTGTAGTGTAAAACTGTAGAATCGCTTTTGATAGCTGTTTGTAAGGTTTCTAAATAGCGGAGCATACACCTATCACCATATAACCCATCCACTCCACCCCTAGGTATTTACCCAAGAGAAATGAAAACATACATCCATGCAAAGACACATACCCGAGTATTCATAGTGGCTTGATTCATATGACCCCAAAATGGGAAACAGTCCAAAGGGCCATCAATAGATAATGGGCAAAACAAAAAGTGGACATTCTGCACAATAGAATAATGCTCAGCAACAAAAACAGAATGAAGTACTGATAGATTCAATAACATAGTTGATATTCAAGATTCTTATACTGACTGAATGAAGCAAGAACACAAGAGTGATACTGTATGCTTCCATTTATATAAAATTCTAGAGATTGCCGGCAAACCTATAGTGACAGAAAGCAAATCAGTGTTTGTCTGGGACTGGGGACATAAGGAGGGACAGACTTGCAAAGGGCACAACAAATCTTTTAGATGAGGTGGAACTTTTCTGTACCTTGATTGTGGCAGTTCTTTCATGTGGTCTACACCAAAGATGCTAGAGCTGGAGATAGAGAAGGAGGGCTCTCAGGGAGCCAGGTCAAATTTTCCAAAGAAACTGTATACCTAGGTGTGTACTTTGGCATGTAGAGGGATTTATTTCTAAAGAGTGGGAAACATCTGTAAATATTCACATGAAGCAAGGGGAGGGGAAGGAAGAGGAGAGGGCCATGGGTGGACTCAAGACTGGCCTGGGTTATAGTCAAATTATCACAATCCAAAGGGCTACAGTCAATGACAGAGTCAGAAGTTGCTCATTGCAGTGAAGCCATGGTGGGGCTGGGTCAATAGGAAGATCCCCCAGTTTCAGACAGAGCCCTGAAAGTGGTGTCCATGGGATTATCAGCCACAGACATTGCAGTGAGCCACCAGGATGCAAGGGAATGGGACCACATTAACCTTAACTGGATAAAGCTGTCCATTCATGATCCAGGGACCAGGAGAAAGTCAGCTTGACCCCCTTCCACCAGGACAATGAAGTCAAAGAAGACTGGTCCCATACCCCTGCTGCCATCTTAGAGGGAGCAAGGGTAAGACAGAATCTGAAAGACCAAGAAATTAACACAGAGAGATAAAATGTTTCCTTATTATGTTCCTTTCAAAATATCATGACCCATACAAACCAAAAGAAAATACTGTGATGGTTTCACATATGTCTACTGAATTTTTGACAATCTCTTCAAAAAAGTACAGCCTAATTCCCCATTCTGAGTGTGGGCTAGACTTAGTGACTTGCGTCCAATGAACAGAAAGAAACAGAAGTTCCAGTGTGTCACTTCCAAGAGTAGGTCATAAAAGGCATCAAGGCTTCTGTCTTTGTCAGTCTCTCACTTGGATGACTTGTTTTGGGCAAAATCGTATGCCATATCGAGAGGACACTCAAGTAATCTATGGTGAGGCCACATGGCAAGGAACTGAGACCTCCTGATAATAGCCACATGGGTAAATCATCTTAGAGGTGGATCATCCAGCTCCAGTCAAGCCTTCAGATGACTGCAGCCCTGGCCAATATCCTGAATGCAATCTCATGAAAGACCCTGAGCTAGAACCACCTGGCAACTAAGCTTCTCCTGGATTCCTGGCCCAGAGAAACCGTGAGATAATAAATGTTTATTGCTTTGAGCCATTACACTTTGGGGCACTTTGTTACAAAGCAATAGATAACTAATGCAAATACCGAAGCATTTATTTGTAGTATGAACAACATGATTTGGTTAGGAGCTTGTATATCAATGTCAGTATACAAGAACCAACTGGGCTTCCATAATTTAGCAATAATCCAAAATAGGTATGGAGAAATGAATTCCATGAACTTTGAGGTCCTGGAGAAGGAATACAGTATCATCATCATTTCTGTATTTTCCACTGTGCCTAGCAAAAGGCCTTATGCCCCTTAGTTGCTAGTACATGTTCCTCGACTAGAAGAGGATTATGGTAGTCTAGAATTGTAAGGGAGCCTTGAGTTTATGTGCTTCACACTTTTTTTTAAACCTGCAATAAAAATTAGTTCCAGAAATGTGAGGTGACTCTCCCAAGGTCAGGCAACTGGTTAGAAGTATACCAGGAGTAGATTTTGGTCTCCTGACTCCTAGTTCACCAGGCTTAAGCTCTCAATGCATGTTTCCATATTAGAGGATTGTGTGGATGGTTGGAAATGTTTGGGAAGTGTTAGGAGGAAAGAATGAAGAGGATACTTTGAAGGGAGGAGAATGTGGAAATGCCTGTGACCCTCACTTCTCTTCTAAATTTTTGAATATCTGTGTAAATTTGAGGGCAGGACCAGCTCATACAAAACTATTGAATGTTCTGTGCTGAGGAGGACTCACTCCTCACAGGTCCTTCTTCCTTTGTACTTGGCTGTGTCTTTACTTCATCACAAGAGACTGGAGCAGGGATGGGATAGCGTATCAAAGGCAACCACATATAGGTTGGACATCGGGAAGGGTGGCAGCCTCTGAGGGAGATTTACACATAACTCTGCCACACTGTAATTCCTTTATCTTTGATAATGGCAATTTCACTTAATGAAAATACTCTTCTCCTTGGGGAAATATGAGTGCAGTTTTCACTTAGATGAGCTGGGCTCCTCAGGCTAAGGCTATATCCCAAACGATGGCGACCCCTTTTTCTGGTTCTCTTGGTGCCTGCTGAACAACTGAGACTTGGAGACACCAAAACAGAATGATATCCATATCAAGAGAGTAGTGAAGAAATAGCCACTGGGAATGGAGTTGCAGGGAAGACTGTGGCACTGGGAGAGAGTGGGGGTATGTTAGGGGACAGCAAGGACCTCCTCATTGCCCTCAAAACACTGTTTCTAGTCCATAGTTTGAGCTGTGGCCTCTCATCCCTGGATACCCGGGAGACGTGTGTCCCAAAGGCAGGGATTTGGGGAGAACAGGTTAGTTGTCATTCTCCAACAGTTAGGGAAGCTCATAGTGTGTCTGTGTAGTGAAGGCTGCTACCGCTTGCATCCCTAAGTAGATGTACAGAGTGGAAGAAATGAACCCAGGGGCCAGAAGGCCCATCCATGGGCACCACAGGACATATACAGCCCCATGGGTGTAACAGCACTCTTTGCTTACAGCTGATGCCTTCGGATCCTGGAGCGAGCCTAGGTCCAGAAATGAAGGATGCATCTGTTTGACCATCTGCAGTAGCCTGATCCCCACATTTATTGGTCACCCAGGGATTTAGGTAGAGTTTCTACTCATATTTTAGTTCTTATGCCTTCTGTGGTTGTCTGGCTTCCAGGTCCCCACGCCCACCCCCCCGCCCCCAATTAAATTTCCAGCTGCTCTTCCAGACCTAAACTCTATTCTCTGTCATCTTCAGCTAAGGTGGTAAGGCTGTCTGTCATTTCCCTCCACAGTAGCTGTGGAGGTTGGGGAGCACTCTACAATAAGAAAGCTATAAATTCTCAACTCTTATCCCTTCTCTATTGCTGTTTTTCAAGAGTAAACTCTCCTTTTGCTTCTGCCTGCTTTTGGATGCTTTTCAGTACCTTTAAATATTTGTTTTCTCATATTCTTTTCCAGATTTCATAATTGTTATCTGTGGGAGGGTTCACATGACTTTTTCATTCATTTCATTCTACCACCATAACCAGTTCTGGACTATGTTTTAAAACCCAAAAGAGACAGGAAACTTATGAAATTTATGCAAGTGTTTTAAAGGGACAGGAAGGGAGAGATTTGGCATACTATAGGCGAAATTTCTCCCCATTAATACTCCATTCAGTTGAGACTCCTCAATAAAAGTTACACCAACACTCAACACAGCCTCACATAAAGACACATACAAGATACATGTAATATTTACAGTATTGATGTCACATTGTAAATATTGATAATAGCTCATCCCTGGAAACACTTTCTCTTTTCCTCCCTATCCCACTTGAGTTCAATCAAATGAAATGTGTACTGGTGAAGCAGCAGTGCAAATATGGAGTTTGACAGGTACATTCTCCTCTCCATGTCCTCAGTAAGTCCAGAAATGGAGCTGGATCCTCGGAGCTCCAAGGCTTGTAGGTCCCCTAGATACAGAAACAGTGCATGCCTTGGAATGATTTTGAAGGGACAGCGAGACCATCCCTCATAAGGCCTCACTTGAAGACATATTGTCACTGCCCTGTGCTGACCATGTCTATCTCTTCCCCACTGCCAAATTAGAGGAAAAGAGGATCTCCTATCACCATGGTCGTGGCAGCTCTGATATCATGACCTCCCCAAAAGAAGGACCAAACTAGGCGTTTGTTTTGTGGTTGAGAAGAGTGAGGCATTCAGCTGTGCTAAAGAGAAAGAGGAGGAGGCAGCTCTTGTCTATGGTCTAGTGGACCCTCCCTGCCTGCCCCTGTGCCCGCTCCTGGCTGTTCGCTCCTTTCAGATCTGTCTGGTCCCGGTTTGCTTGCCTGGTCATGTGGTGTCCAGAACTGCGTTTCTGATTATGGCTCTGCTCTGTGTTCAAAAGAAGCAAGGCTGCCCACCAGGAAGAGGACAGTCCCGGAACCTGGAGGGATTTCTAGAAAGAGGCTGTAACTGGAGCAGGAGAGGAGTGTTAAGAGAGGGAGGGAAGGGGGCTTTCCTTAAGGAGGGAAGTAACAGCCAGGATGTCAGTCACTTCTCTCTCAGCCCCTATTTTTGGTATCCACTTCAGAGGATAACCTGGACTAAATATGTATGTTTGTGTGTGTATACGCACACATGGATACACAGCTGCAAATCAGCTCTAGCTGTTGTGGGGGTGGGCAGTGGTGTGTGTCTGGTTTTTTCAAGCAAATGTCACAGTAATAGGCAAGTTTCTGTCTACTCTTCTTTTCCTTTTCCACCTCCTCTTCTTCTTCTTTTCTCCTCTTCCTCTTTTTCTGCTTCTACTTCTGCTTCTCTCTCTCTCTCTCTCTCTCTCTCTATCCCTCCCTCTCGCTCTCTCCCTCTCTCCCTCCCTCCCTTCCTTCCTCTCTCCTTTGGTCTTTTCATCCTTTAATAACAGCCCCAGCACTCTTCCAGTTATGCACTTAGGACCTCATTCCACCCTTGCCCTTCCCTCCAATACCTATATTCAGCTAAGCATTGGAGAGCCCCCTGGTCAGCCTCCTCTTTCCTGTTGTCACCATTTCCCTGGTCGACTTTAAGTGTCCTAACTCTGAACCCAGCTTGCGAGATTCCCCCAATCCCATACTTTCCTGATATAGTTACCAAAGAAATCCTTGTAAAACCTTCTGATCCTTTCCACACATCAGCCAAGCCCATTACAGGCTCTCTCTAATTTGTCATCATCTTTTGGTTTTCACTGTTTCTATGTCAATTCTGACGACAGTCACCATTTTCTCCTGCTGTACTTTAAAATCTTCCTCATTAGAGCCATGTAACCTTTTCCCACAGTCAGAAGGAGGGGCACCAGGACCCTTTGGGAAAATGCATGGGAGATACCTTTCTCTCCTCATGTCCCCTGACACCCAGGTGTGAGCATACTCTCCTCATGCTTTATTTCTAGAGAAGTGCCAGGTGCATAGTTCAGTGCTCTTACTGCTGCCTGGCACTCCTGCTGGACAGAGCCCTGGCATGATTGTCATGAGTCCCGGGATCCACTCTCAGCTTTGGCAGTAACCCAGAGTTTGATTCTGGGGATGTCATTTCTTCACTCTGGGTATCCTAGTTTCTCCATCTGTACACTGATGAGAGCCACTTAGACACCTGCAAATTAGTATCATGCTCCCCTAGGTTATCTCTGCATATCATTTCCAGCTACTGCTCAAGGAAGGGACTATTTCCAAAGAAAATCTCAGTAATAGACAGGGAGGTGTTTGTCTCTTTCCTTTCTTCCCTTGTTCCTTTTTTTTCCCCTCCATCTGTTAATGGCACCAATCCCCTCCCGTTACTTAGGTGAAAATCTTTCCCATCCTGGCTCACAAATCCTGTAGAATTCCCTGTAAAGTAAAGTGCTCTCTTCCCTGTTCCCACTGTCCCTGCCCTACTTCTTGAAACACTCACCATTTACCTGGTCTACATTAAAAGCCAGGAGAGCTGCGTTCTCAGCCCAGAAGGCACTGTGTGGCCCTGGGAAGGCAGGTTGCTTCCCCTCTCTGGGATTCATCTTTTTGTCTGTAAAATGAGGGGTTTGACCATCTTGGTCTCCAAGTGGAGGCTGATTGGAGTCATAGAGAGAGCTCTGGCATGGTCATCAAGAGCCCTGAACCCCCGTCACAGCTCTGCCACTAACCTCACATGTGATTTAGATCCAGTCCCTTCCCATTTCTGAGCCTCAGTTTCCCATCTGAACAGCCGTGACTGACAATTGAGGGCTCTTAGACTTCTGCAAATAAGGACTTGGGCCCCTACCCTTCCTGTGTCTTTCCAAAACCCATACCCTGAGATCCTGAGCACGTGGAGCCTTTCCTTAACCTCTGAATTACTTCTTAGAAATGTCTCTAGTAAAGAGCCTTTTGCCTTCTGTTTGATGCTTTATTTTCCCTGATAGGCCTTCAGCTCCCTCTGCCTTGGGCCCTGGGGGCCTGTATTTATGGGATTTTAATGACAAAAGGCTATCAATTAGTGTAATTAGAGTATTCTCATCTTCAGTCTTGTTCCCCCCCCCATGCTGTCCACCTCCCACATCAGGCTCCCTCTTATTTTAACTTAGTGAGCAGAGCTCCTGGCTCTATCACCATAGCAACCAGAAGCTAGGGCCAATTAAGCCATGACTGAGTCATTAGACACCTAAGCTGATTATAGAGTGCAGAATACTGGATGGAGGAGAGAGGTTGACAAGAAGGAAAACAAGGCCGGTCTTAGCTGGAGAGAAGTGGGCAGCTGAGTAGCTGAGGGCTGAAAACCATCCCCCACCTCAAGTCCGTGGGAGCCATGGGCCTGGGTGTGGGCAACATGGCATGTGCCCCCAACCACCAGGCCAGAGGGAGGGGCAACCAGGCCCCTTTCCCCCTCAGGAAAGTAATTCTTGATACCTTCCTGCCCACATGCCCCAAACACAGCGGTCTGGCTCTGGATTTTTAAATAAAATTCAGAGTAACAGGCAGAGTCAATCACTGAGTTCACCTTGAGTCATCTTGTGGTGCTTTCCTTATCCCCCAAATACTCTGTGGTAGTTTCTCTAATGAAAAAAAGCCTCTTCCTTCCTGTTTGAGGCTCCCTTTTCCCAATCAAGGCCCCTGCTTCCCTGGCCTCCTTTTATAAGCTTTTAATCACAAAAGGCTATTAATTAGTGTAATTAGGATATTCAAATTACGATTATTCTTCCCTCCTCCATGAGGCTGGCCACCACCCTCTCCAGCTTCCTTTTTATTTTATTTAGTGAGGAAAGCTCTTGGCAGGATTGCCATAGCAACCAAGCCACCAGGCGGACTAGGCCATTGAGGATCTGGACACTGACACTCAAAGCTGATTATGGGTCTTGAAACTTGAAGGCAGATCAAAACTGCTGGAATGAAAACAAAGAGGCTCTTAGCTGGAGAGAAGGGGCAGCTGAGCTCCTCAGGGCTTCAAGCAACCCTCCCCGCCTCACTTCATCTTTACCCCCTGTATTCATTAGGGAAGGAGAAGGAGAGAGGTAGGAGTAAGAGGGGACTGACCCTATTAAGGATGAAAGTCTAGGTTTGCACATAAGAGCTTATGCCCTTAGGCTAACCCCTGCCATATCCCCAAACCCACACCTGTAGCATGCCCTCCCCGTTGGGTATCCTCACTTCCTAATAAGTTACCCGGCACATAGTAGGTACTCACGGTACTTGCTGCCCCACAGTCCCACTAGACAGAGCACTACAAGATAGAGCCCCATGAGAACACCTTGGAACGTGTGCAAGTGAAGACTTCCTAATCCAGTGGATTTTTCTGGGAAATGACACTAATGAAAAGCCTATGTCGTCTGGTTTAAGGCTTCCTGTTCACAGTCTGGCTCCTCTGCCTTCTGGTGATGGTGGTGGTACTGCTTGGTGGGGGGTGGTAGGGGGACAGTGAATGTGGCATTAGGCTGTTAATCACCAAAGGCCTTAAGAGTATTACATTATTCTCACCTGAAAGAAATCCCTCCTCCCTCTCAGTATCCCCCTCTACATTCACAGGCTCCCTCTCATTTTCACTGAGAGAGCAGAGCTCCTGTCCGCATCACCACAGCAACCAGAAGCCAGACAGAGTAGGAGGGTGAGGCAGTCATTTGACACCAAAGCTTAGTGTAGTGTCTCTTGGAGAGAGGTTGACTTTTGGGAGGAAACTACATTAACCGTTAGCTGGACAGAAGTAGGCCACTAGACTCCTCAGTGGCCCAGCACACTCCCACCTTATCCTTCATCCCTATGCTTCCAGGTGAGGAGGGGTAGTCAGAGCCGGCTTTGTTCCCTGTGGGGGCCAGGGCCTGTGTTTGGACCAGAATATGTGTCCTCTGCCCTGGCCCTTGGCAAAGGTACCAGGCAGCAGATACCCCCCTACCCCACCTTGTTACCAAACACACGTGAGTGAACATGTGTTCCACATGTGCATTCCCATGACTGCACCTCCTGTGCCTAGAACGGCATCAGAAATATGGTAGGGGTCCTTGATGCAAACTCATACACATCCCCAGTCCACTCACTCCATCTTAGACGTTGCAGTTCACATCTTATCTTCTCTCCTCAAACCTCCATCTCTATTCAAACAGCCACAGTCTGTTTGAATGGGTTGGTGACACTGAGAACGTGGAAGGAAAGACCTTATAAAACTTCCCACCTACCTGCGTCTGAGACTAGATACTTTGCTTTCCCTCTTGTCACTATGGATGAACTGTCCACACTCCTATCAAAACCCAGCCCTTCAGTGGGGCACTAGTTTCCACTCCTTCTTGATGAGTAAATGCATGGCCCCAGCGATGCTCCCAGTGCTCTCCCCCACATCACCAATTTACCCTTCTTTACTGGATGATTCCCATCAGTACACAAATGTTCTGCAAAGTCCCTCATCTAAAAAGAAACAAACCAACAGAAACAAGAAATAGAGAAACAAACAAAACCCCTACCATAACTGGACAATCCCCTCCATCTACTGCATCATCGTCTCGTCATTTGCCCTTTACAGCGAAGCTCCTCAACAATTACTGTCTATTTTTGAAATCTCTACTTCCTCTATTCTCGTTTTCTCTTAAACCCACCCTAATCACAAGCTTTTGTTTCCGCCACTTCAGTGAAATAGCTCTTCTCAAGGTCCCCAAAGACCTGCACATTGCTAAACCCAGTGGTCATTTCTCAGTACTGGAATTACTTGACTGACCAGTGGCATTTGGCATGTTGATCACTTTCTCCTCCCTGTAATACCTTCCTCAGTTGGTTCACGGGGCATTTCTGTCTCTTGGTTCTCATTCTGCCCCACGGTCTGCTACTTTCAGTGTCCTGGCTAGTTACTCCGTATATCCTTGACCTTTCTGCATTGGAGGGCTCTAGGTTTTGACTCTCAGATTTCTTCTCTTCCCTACCTATGCTCAATTCCTACAGAATCACACACAGTTCCATCACTTTGATCCCACCCACACATAGAAGAATCACACGTTAATATTTCAAGACCAGTCTTGTCCCTGAACTCCAGGCTCATGTATTCAACTGCCTACTCAACATCGCCTCTTGGATGGCTAATATCCATCTCAAATTCAACTTCATCATACACTGAACTGAGCCCCTGATTCTCCTTCCCACAAACCTACTCCTCCTATCATTTTCCCCATTTCAAGAAATAGCAACTCTATCCTTCTTCTTGCTCATGCCAAAAAACCCTGGAAACATCTGTGGATTCCTCTCACCCTTACCTGCATTCATGGATACTGTCATTTCTGCCTTCAACATAGACTCCAAATCCCCACACTTCTCATCTTCTTCCACATGTACCACCCTGGTACAATCAACCATCATCTGTCACCTCTGTTATTGCAATAGCCTCCTAACTGGACTCCTGTTACTGCATTGCCTCTATTATTGACACACCAGACTGGGTCTTTGCTATGTGAGATATGTCACTTCTCTGCTCAGAACCCTCCAGGGGTTTCCTGTCACACATTCTATGACCTACCAAACACTATAACTTCCCATTAACTCCTAACTCATCTCCTGTTACTGTACTTCTCCTGCACAAGGTCCCAGACTAAGTAGCATTCTTGTTATTCCTGGAACACTACAAGCAGAGGAGCAAAAGGGGCTGCCACAGGCCTGGTGCCGAGCGCTTTGCTTCCCTGCAACCAGAAGCAGGACACTGCTTTTTGCATCCAGAGTCCACAGGGCTGTGGCACAGTGAAGAAGGAGCATAATGGTGGGCACCCTCCGTCCAGGGGCTTGGCCTCCAGACACTGGGATAATTGGGCATGAGAGGGTCCCACCCTGAATATCTATGTGTATGCGCAACCTTAGTGAAATCAATTCTCTTTCAACAACAAAGCCAGCAGATGAGTTACACATTTACGTACGTGTGCAGGCATATAAACTTCCCATGCCCTTGCTCACAGCTGATTGCATGATTACATGTTTGTGGGGAGACATGTTTTCTCTCAAGACTATATGCAAGCTTGTGGGAGCCCATTTTGTTCCAATGACTTTGCATGTAGGTGACAGAGACTATTGTGGTATTAGATGACAGGTTGTATGCACACACAAGGACCTACATGTGCAGACATAGAAGCACAAGCACACACATAGCTGATCCACGCCAGCATAGTCTTGCCCCCTTTCACTTTGAGTTGGCTTGGAATGAGACATTACAGAGTAGTGATGACTGTGGTCAACTGTAAAGGCACTCGAACTCAAAGTCTTTAAAATTATTCTATAGAATAAATAAAACTCATCCTCAAGTTAAGTACGTCAGGCCATGGAGTTGTGAATATTCCACCCCCCTATAAAAAGCAAAGGAGGCTAGGCTCAAACCAGGGAGGACAGCTGCACAAAGGTAGTTTTACAACAAAGGTTGTACAGCCCGCCCAGAAGAGGTCCTATGCATTCTTAGTTTCCTTTTTCCTCACCCTCTTCCCACTCTACTGTTGGAACTGCCCAACAGCCACAGACTGTTAGAATCATAAGCTATGACATGGAAAGAGCACTAGGTTGGGGATCACAGGTCTTGGGTTTGAGTCTTAAAACTGCCACTACTTTATCCTTTGACCTCAGGCATTTCCCTTCACTCCCTGACATCTTTGTACTTCCACTTGCAAAATGAGAAGGCTGGGTTTGTGGGGAGGTGGAATCAGACTATACGATCTCCAAAGGTCTCGTGCAGGTCTAACATTCTCTGAGCCAGTAAAGCATCGATTGATAGAAAATACTCCAGCAGGCCTAGAGGGCTTTTCACTTTCAGCTCTGCTAGAATGTATTGGTCAAAATATTAGATCCTATTTATCCAAGTGATTGTGAGCAAGCCTGGATTGTGATTGTCAGGGAACAAGCCACTTGGGCCTTCACATAGGTGGAGGCCTATTGAAATTTACCCAAGCAAGAAATAGCATCAGAATCTGAGCCAACAGCCTTCAGGTTGGGGCGGGGGCGGCAGCAAGAGCTGCCTCTGGTCAGTGAGGCCATTGCATGACTCACTTACAGCAGTGTAGAGGAGAAAGGTAACGGGTTGAATTTGCAGCTGGCCACTCCATCATTACTCACACCCTTCCCTTCTCTCTGGAGTAGCTAAGTGTCTAGCAGAGGTGAAAGACAGAGAAACAGAGTCCATTGTGGGAAGTGCTAAATTACCGGAGAGAGTGGAAAGGGAGAATGGGTAGCTCAATGACAACTCCCTCAAATTCTTCCCTGGCTATTTATATACCAAGAATTTTTAACTCTCATGCATTCAATTTGGTGATTTAAATTTTCCTAGATAATTATTTCTTTAATCTAGGTTTTCAAGTTCATTTGCACAACACTCTCTTTTTAGTCTCTTAATTTCTTCTCTACTGCTGCATTAAAAACAAACAAACAAAAAGCACCTGAATGTCCCAATTTTAAAAAAGTAGTATGATTTCCTTCATTAAGTAGTAGATAATAACAACAATAAACAAACACATAGGGACAGAGATTGGATTGGTGGTTACCAGAGGGGAAGGGGGGAGGGAGGAGGGTGAAAGGGATAATTCAGTACATGTGTGTGGTGATGGGTTGTAATTAGTATTTTGGTGGTGAACATGATGTAGTCCATGCAGAAATAGAAGTACAATGATGTACACCTGAAATTTTTACAATGTTATAAACCAATGTCACTGCAATAAACAAAAAATTTCAAAAAAAAAATAATAAAAACCTCAAAAGATTAAAAAATAATAATAATAATAAAATAAAAAATAAATAATTAAATAAATAAATAAATAAAGTAGTATGAGTGAGGGTGTAAAGCATAGTTTCAAGGAATTAGAAATTAAAATTTTGAATTTGAGATCCAAGTGGAAGTACCCATTTGCCTCAATTCTCCAAACTGTAATGACCTTTGCGTCCCCAAGTTCAGGTTCCAAAGTAACCGTTATTCAGCATGTGTAAAATATTTCAGGCCTCTGGTCCTGTTTAACACCAAGGCCTCATCAGAAAAATGCTTTGAGCTGCACGAAACAGGGACAGGGGAAGCTCCCCTCCCCACGGCCAGGGCCTATTCCAGTCACAACCAATTGTCAAAAAAGCCCGGTACCACTCCCAGAGTCCTCGACCTCCTCTCCTCCAGTCTCACTGACTCATTGAGAACTCTCAAAGTGATTCCTGAACTTAAACTAATGGCTCATCTTGTCCCCGATCCTTGATGAATAAACTGCTCTCCAAGTCAAACACCAGGGCAGAGTCTGTTTCGTCCAACACCGCATGGGCCATTGAGATTTGTTCATTTGTTCGTGCACTCAACACATAACTGATGGATCACTCTCTACCCGGCAGACACTGGGCAAGAGACTGGGGAGGAACTGGTGAGCCAACCCATGTGTGGCCTTGTCCTCCAGGTGGACTGATGAGGTATAATATTGATAGTCATGCTGAGCTCTGACAGTAAAATAGAAGGAGCAGAACACTCAGGAGGGACCAAAAACATTCCATCTTTGTCCCTTCCTCTTCTCTCACCTTCTTATCATTTGCGGGTTCTCAAGGCTGAATGGTCCTGGAGGCCCCATATCCATATAGAGACGTTCTTTGGTGGCTTTCCATTTCAGGTAAGTGACTTTGAATATCTACATCAAACTAAAGGGCCTCCAGACTCCCATTGCATTATAGCTGCCTCTAAACAATTGTCAAGGTAGAACTACAGAGAGTGTTTGCTTTTTATTAGAATTTTGAATTTGGTCTTTGGGCACTGAGGAGTCTGGTCAGGGCCTATGGGATACAGCAACCGTTCACCCAAAAGGAGAAGATTGCATCAAGAAGTTGTTCTCCTATTTCTCTCCACCAGGGATTGCTACCCCTCTCCCACATTCTCCTGTCAGTACCTTCCAATGGAAATGTGGGTATTTCAAAAACAGATTGAATTGAGATGGGTATGCTACCCTCAGGACCATGCTACTGGAAAAACGGACCCCGATATTCAGAACACTATCCTTAGCCGAGGACACTTTTGAGTCTCAATCCTTGACCAACAAAGTGCTTTGAGATCTAATGATCCTAGTCTACCTCCATTCCTTGTTTTGGCGTCTGAAGCCTTGGGCCCGGTTCACCTGCAGCCACTGATCAGTGCAGTGCTTTAAAATTCTCAAGACATAGTCCTATTAATCTTTACTCCTTAACCAGTCAAGTACTTTGAGTTTCCAATCCTAGGACTGGGCTGCTTCTATTCCCCAATTTGTAGAATGTTTTGAAATTCATAGCCCACTGCTGAGTGGGCTCCATACCTGACGTGTGACCCTGCCAGGAATCAGAAGCCAGGGAGCGTTCTGGGCCCGCTCCTGATCAGCAGAGTGTTATGAGGATCCCACAAGCCACAGACAGCACAGATCCAGAGCTCCAGTTCTATAAACTGCATTGAGATTCAGAGTCCGTTCCCTACTCTACTTTAGGTTTACCTACCTGGCACCCAGTCTGCCCTAGTCTCTCATCAGACAACTGCCCTAAAGTCCTTGGCTCAGATCCCAGTCCATTCATAATCTAAGAGCAACTTTATTTTTGTATATTTATCCTGTGTTGTGAAATAGATCTTCCGTTTATTACCATTTTTGTTTCTAGGTATGTCCATTCTACTTTTTCTTTGTCTTTGTTAAATAACTAAATCATCACTTAAAATTTTCTCCATCTTCAGATACATTTCTTTGTGGTACCTTCTCATATTAACCTTATTAATTCATATTGTACTTGGTGTGTGTATATTTGTGAATGTTTCTTTATGTAACCTCCCAGTTGTGATCAGATATTACAACTGCCTCAACAGGAACTAAATATTCTGCTTTTCCAGTTTGGTGACTGAGGCAGACATAGTGTATGTTCCTCCAATATTCATTCTCTTCTCCACCCCAAGCATAGAGAAGCATAATTCCCGTCTAGCAATTATACATGTGTTATTAATAGTGATGGGAGATGATACTGTTACTATTTATCATCTGCTCCTGTTGACTTGCATTTTCTGATATTTCTTCAACCAACGTTTTTATAAGAAATTATATTTAAAATAATATTTAGAGCTTTGGTAAGCCAAGAGTTCCAACAAAGAGATACTTAAACAAATGAGTAATAGATAATTGTATTCCCTTACCTTGGCCACTGGCTTGCAAACTGACCCTCCCGAATCCTGTTAGTAGAAATGCAAATTGATATGAATTTCTCTGGGGTTGCTCTAGAAAATATGTGCCACCATCTTAAAACTTGGTGCATCATCTGACCCTGAAGATATATCTCAAGGAAATGATTGTAAGGCAATAAAAGTTCACAAGAAAAGTTTTCACTCCCATAATGTTTATCACAGTTAATGCCTACCAAAATTATTAAAACACACCACAAGGCAGAAGTGATAGAACACCTATAAAACGTGAGTATATGGCTCCATTGAAAAGAGAGTAGTAGCATATCAAATGATGTGGAGTGATGTTCAAGCTATGCTGAAGGTGAATAAAGTAGGGTACAAGTTTATGCTCAGTATGATTCCATTTTTCCTAATATTTTGTTATGAAACCCATCAAACATCCAGAAAAGTCAACCAGGTTGTACAGTGAAAAACCATATGACCACAACTTAGAGACTACAATATTAGCAGTTTTCTATTCTTCCCTTATCACTTATACATCTCTGTGTCCATCCATTATCCATCCAGCAATTCATGTTATTTTTTTGGATGCATTGTAAAGTAAGTTGTAAGCAACAGTACTTTCCAACACTAGATAATTCAGCACCCAAATGATTAACTGGAGTTCAATATTTGTTAATGGATCCTTTTTTCCTTTTGAAGAAATATTTACATAGAGCAAAATGCACAAATCCTAACTGTACCATTCATTGAGTTTTGACAACTGCATACATCTGTGTAACCCAAATCTTTATCAGTATAGAGAACATTATCCTCACCCCAGACATTTCCTCATGTCTCTTCCCAATCCATCTCACCCCACATCCCTCATAGTCAAACTCTGGTCTGCTTTCTGTTTCTATAGATTAGTTTTGCTATTTCTAGAACTTTATATAAATGGTGTTCCACAGTATGTCCTCTTATGTGTTTGTCTTTTTCCACTCAGCAAAAGGTTTTTGAGATTCACACATGTTGTTGTGTCTTTTGGCAGTTTTTTCCTTTTATTGCTGAGTACTATTACATTGTATGGATATACCAGAGTCGGTTTATGTGATCTCATTGTTGAAGTGTGTACAAAAATAAATAAATAAAAAGAAGAAGACGAAGAAGAATTAACGCATGTATTCACAAAGAGAAAGTATACTGCAATATGTTACACCCCAAAATTGACAGCAGTTGTCTGTAAATGACGGCATTTATGTATCATTGGATAAACTGATCTTCAAAAGCACCTACTCCTCTAGACTGATGAACTTACTGTTTGTAAAAGTTCCATGCCTTAGTGGTACCTTTTTGTTAACTTATATATAACAAATGACATCATTGAATTAAGGATGAACTAAACAGAGTTAGTGAGTTATTAAAAAAATACTGGAATATTATTTCTTGTAACATTCTGTGCCAAGATATGTGTCAAAAAGTCCTGTGCATACCACTCTGGGTCATAGTTTAGGTGTTTTGGGTTGTGTTGGATGTGTAGTAAAGGGAGACTGAGGAAACTCCAAAGGCTCTTTTTGTGCTATGGAGAGATTAGTTCCTCAGTCATAAAGAAGGAACAGGAGGATGTTTCAGACAAACAGGAAGAAAAGCATAAGCAGGCAAACATCAGAGGATTCATAAAACTGACCAATTTGAAACTCTTCTCAGTCACCGACTTGAAAAAGCACACACCAGAGCGTAAACCCATCTTGTCCATACAGCCCAGGGCATTTGATGGGCATTCTCTGGAGGATCCAGAGGTCTCAACCTCATATATCCAGCTGGTTACTACTTGACATCTCCATTTGGATATCTCATTAAATCACAAAGTTAATATTTCCACAAGGCACCTCAGGATCAATTGTAATTCTAAGTATCCTTTTGAGACAGCGTGCTAGGTAATCACACTACAATACAAATATCTTTACATCTGGAGCTTGATGCGCATAGAAGGTGAATATTGATAAGATTTTAAGCATTACTGATAAAAAGTCTTCCATGTAGTGACACAAATTAATATTCATGCAGCTCGGCAGGAAAGTACCCATTTCTTCACACTATTTCCTACTCAGAGTATTACAACGTCTGTCATATTTATTCCATGCAGTGAGGTATCTAATACTTTAAAAATTTTTCTTGTTTGCACCTTATTTCACAAATTCTAGAGTTCATGGGTTGAAATCTGTAAATAAAATAAGAAATAAAGAAGAAAATAGAATTAAGGTGAAGTAAAAAGAAATCAGCTAAAATTATAGTAAGTTGAGATAAAAACTGTTAAGATTTGAATATGACTCTTTCCATGTCTGTGTTTGTACACACATATACATATACATGTGTTTGTGTATATTTCTTATGGTATATTTTACATATAACATTATAAAAGGAATGTAATCTTACTCTATATTCTCTTAGATTTCCCTCCATTGTCTTTTCTTCATTTAATTATTCATTCATACTTCTTAAAATATATGGTACAATGATTTCCGCTTCTGTGAACATGGAGTAGACTCAGTTTTCCCTACTTCTTACTCTAAGCTCTGCTAAAAATGCCTGACATTGCATATAAAACAAACATTATATTACCCTGTAAAGTGAAGAAATAAGACAGACTAGCTAAGGACACCAGGGCCTGAGGAAAAATACAGTCGTGAGTTCTATGTTTTTTTCTTGCCTCACTTATTCCTGCTTCAATAGTGAAGAAGTCAGAAAACCACAAACACCAATGAGTGCATACATAAAAAGTCCTAACAGAAGGCTGCTCTCTCTAGCCAAAGGATGAGGAAAATAGAAGCCTAGCAAGAAGGAAAACTTTTAGACAATAACTGCTGTATTCCAGCCAAACACAGAAAAAAAATGCAATCCCACATCTGTCCTCACTGGAAAAGTCTGAATGGAGAGCCTAGACTTCTATCCTTGCCAAATGGTAATGGGGCACCCTAACCACACATTCTGGGTAGTTTCAGAGAAGTCCCACTGGAGAGCCAAGACTTTCATCTCATTGAGCAATAAGAAGGCCCCATACCAGTGGTGTCAGTGGAGATCGTGCAAGGAACCTGGACTTCCACCCCAACCCAATGATAATGAGTGCCCCTACCTCCTTCTTTGTGTCGGTGTCAGGAGAGACCTAGTGGAGAATCACAAATTTGATATCACTTAGCTATAACAAGGCCACCTCTCCCCACAGGGTCATATAGGCCTAGTGAGGAGGCATAATGAGTTGTCCCTGTAGCTCCTTGCCAGGGTGATATCACCAGAGACCTAATGGTGAGCTTGATTTTCCACACCTGCATAGCAGGGAACAAGGAGCCTCTCCTCTCCTGGATTTCAGTGGAGGCCAAGTTGAGAATTTGGATTTCTATCCCTACATGTAAATCAAAAGATAGAGAGCCAGCCCTGATGGCCTAGTGGTTAAAGTTCAGTGCTTTCACCACTTCAATGGCCCAGGTTTGTTTCCTGGTCACAGAATCACACCACCCATCTGTCAATTGTCATGCTGTGGCAGCTGCTCACATAGAAGAACTAGAAGGACTTACAACTAGGATATGCAACCATGTACTAGGGCTTAGGGGACAAAAAAAGAGGAAGATTGGCAATAGATGTTAGCTCAGGGAAAATCCTTCCCCACAAAAACAAAAAAAGATAGAATCCTATTCCCCTCCAACTGGAACAGTGACAGAGGAGTCCTAATGAAATACAAACTTTAAATGAGATCCAAAGTTTTATAACATAGTAGCCCAAATGTCCAGATTCCAATTGAAAATCACATGACGTACAAAGAAACCAGAAGATCTCAGCTTGAATGAGAAAATACGATCAAAAGATGCCAACACTGTGATGATAGAGATGTTAGAATTATCTGACATGGATTTTAAAAGAGTCATGATAAAAATTCTTCAATGGGCAATGACAAACACGCTTGAAACAAATGGAAACAGAAAGTATAAGCAAAGAAATAGAAGATACAAAGAAGAAAGAAATGGAAATTTTAGAGCTTAAAAATACAATAACTGAAATAAGAAACTCAATGAATGAGCTCCACAGAAGAATGGAGAGGACAGAGGATAAAATCAGTGAAGTTGAGGACAGAATAGAATTCTGAATAGAATTTCAGGTTGAATAGAATTTTCCCAATCTGGACAAAAGAGAAAAAATAGACTAAAAAAAATACCTCAGAAGACTGTGGGAGTATAAAAACAGATTTAACATTCTTATAATAAGAGTCCTAAATGGAGAGAATATGGAGGGTGGGGCTACAAGAGTATTCAAAGAAATAATGGCTGAAATTTTCCCACACTTGTTGAAATATGTACACCTACAGATTCAAGAAGGCAAGTGAACTACAAACAGGATAAACTGAAAGAAACCCATGCCATGACAAATTAGAGCCAATCTTCTAGAAAGTAAAGACCAAAAAAAAAATTAGATAGCAGCCAGTGAGAAATGAAGCTTTATCTATAGGGGAAAAACAATTCAAGTGATAGCAGATTTTTCATTAGAAACCAGCAGTGATCAGAGAGGGTACCTAAATACTACAAGTTCAAGCCTCCATACATGGCAAAATAACACATCAACATCCTGAACTGTGATAGTAGCCTTCACACATATCCACCCATAAAGGACAAAAAATCTAACTTACTAAGCATGCTTAAACACAACCTTTTTTTCCAATAAGAGGTAATGCCAATACAAGGGCAACACCTAGGTGGCCAGACTAAAAGATAAAAAGTAAGTGGAAGAATCTGTCATGGAACATCAGAGGCTACACACTGTGGGGGAAATAGATTTAGCAGAATTACTTCAGGCAAGTCACTAAAAAAATAAACAAATGACCAAACAAACAACAACAACAAACCCAAGGGGTGAGAAGGAAAGGAATCAATATCCAGAGTTGCTACACATCATATAAAAACTGCCTATTTTTCAAAAAGTAATAATGAGAAATTCTAAGAAACACGTAAGTATAATGCACACACAGAAAAAAAAAAAAGCACATATTAGAAGCTGCCTTTGAAGAGCCCAGATGGTGGACTAAAAAGAAAAAGATTTAAGAGTAGTTATTACAAATATGCTTTTAAAACATGCTTATAAAATTAAAGGACATTAAATGATAATGCCTCATCAAATAGAGAATATTAAGAGATAAAAATTGTAAAAAAGAATCAAATGGAAATTATAGAGTTGAAAAATACAATAACTGAAGTGAGAAGTTGACTAGACAGTATCCATAGGAAATTTAAACTAAGAAGAAAGAATACATAAACTTGAAGTTAGGTAAATTATCTACTCTGAGGAGCAGAAAGATAAACACCAAAGAAAATGAACAGAGCTAAAGAGACCTGTGAGATACCAGCAAGCCTACCAATATAAGCAGACTGACAGTACAAGGAGAGAGAGAAAGGTGCAGAAATAATATGTGAAGAAAAATTGGGCAACGCCCAAAGTTTGATGAAAATATTAACCCATACAACCAAGAAACTCAATGAAATCCAAGTAGGATAAACTCAAAGACATTTACACCTAGGCGCTGCAAAATTTAACTGGAGAAAGACAAAGACAGAGTATCTGGAAAGAAGCAGGAGTCAAAGCAAATTCGTTATATATAAGAGGTCCTCAATAAGATTAACAGCTGATTTCTCATAATAAACCACGGAAGCCACAATGCAGTAGGATAACATATTTAAGTATTGAAAGAGAAAGACAGTGAAGCAAGAATTCTATCTTGAGTAAAACTATACTTAAAAATGAAGGAAAGGGTGATGTCAGTGAAAATAGTGGAGTAGGGAGCATCAAGAGTCCGTCTCTCCACAGAAACACCAGGAAACCTGACAAAAACCATCAGATTCAATTTTACCACAACGCTGTAAAATAGTAAAATTTTTGCAGCAACGAACCAAGTGTTTAATGAAGAAAAAGGCAACTAAAGCCTAGTAGGACAGCTGTGTGGTATTTTAACTTACCCTCATCAATCTCTACCTTTCTTGTGTGGCTGCAGCCTTGAATATGGCAATCTGAATCCCAATAAGAGATCCTGTAGCTGGAAGAAACAGAGCAGACTTTATTCACAAAGAATTTTACCAAACAGTTAAAAAAACAATTAACTCCAATCCTCTCAGACTCTTCCAAAATATGAAAGAGGAAGGAACACTTCTGAACAGATTGTATGAGGCAAGAATTATGCTGGTATCAAAACTACATTAGTCTTTGAGTGGTGAACAAGATGTAATCTTTACAGAAATAGACATATAATGATGTACACCTGAAATTTATATAGTGTTATAAACCAATGTTACCACAATAAAAAAAATGTAAATTCTCCCCCCCAAAATAATCTACATAAAGACATAACAAGAAAAAAAATTAGACCAATATGCCTTATGAATATAAATGCAGAGATCCTCAGCAAAATACTAGAAAATCAAATCCAGCAGCATATTAAGCGATTCTATATCATGACCAAGTGGGATTTATTCTGGGCATGTAAGGTTGAGTCAACACATGAAAATCAATTGATGTAATATACCACCTCAATAGAATGAGAAAAAAACAGATGCTCATCTTAATTGAAGCAGAAAAAGCATTTTACAAAATCAAACACCGTTTCATAATAAAAACACTTAACAAAGTAGGAATAGAAGGGAACTTCCTCAACGTGATAAGGGGTACTTATGAAAAACTCACAAAAAATATCATACTCATTGGTGAAAGAATGACACATTCCCCCTCTTCCCAAGAGAAACACAAGAATTTCCACTCAGAATACTTCTATTCAAGAGTATAGTGGAAGTTCTTATTTTTCAACATTCTTTTGGCTATTTGGAGTCCAAATAATTCCATATGAATTTGAGGATCAGTTTTTCCCTCCCTAAAAAAGAGATTTTGATGGGAATTGGGTTTAATCTGTATTCACCTTACATAGTATCACCATCTTATAATATTAAATCTTCCATTAAGACACTAGACATCAACCTACTTATTTATGTCTTAAATTTCTTTTAACAGTGTTTTGTAGTTTTCAGTGTACCAGCGTTGAACTTTTCTTTATTACATTTATTCCTAAGTATTGCATTCTTTGGCATGCTATTGTAAATGGATTGTTTTCTTAATTGTAAATTGTTTTCTTAGTTACTTTTTTGGATTTTTCATTGCTAGTTTATAGAAATACAACTGGCTTTTGCATATTGATTTTGTACTCTCAAGGAATTTATGAAAAACCCACAGATAACATCATTAGTCATTAGACACAATAAGATGTCACTCCATGCCTACTAGGATGACTATACTCAAAAAGTGGAAAATAGCAAGTGTTTGTGAGGACGTGGGGAAGTTGAAATCCTCATACATTGCTGATAGGATTGTAAAATGGAGCAGCCACTGTGGAAATAAGTTTGGCTGTTCTTCAAAGAGTTAAACAGAATTACCATAGACTCACAATTCCATTCCTGTGTGTATACCAAAAGAATTGAAAACAAGTATTCATATAAATACTTGACCACAAATGTGCATAGCAACACTATTCATAACAGTTGAAAGGTGAAAACAACCCAAATATCCATCAACTGATGAATGGATAAACAGAATGTGGTATACCCACACAATTTAATATTATTCAGCCATAAAAAGGAACAAAGTACTGATAATATGCTACAACATGGATGAACCTCAAAAACATCATGCTGAGTGGAAGAAGCCAGACACAGAAGGCCACATATAGGATAATTCCATTTATGTGAAATATTTAGAATAGGCAAAATTGTACAGCAAGAAAGCAAAGTCTTTGTTGCTAGGGCCTGAAAGAAATGAGGAATGGGGAGTGACTGATTACTGAGCATTGGGTTTCTTTGGATGATGAAAATATTCTGGAATTATGTAGTGGTGATGGTTGCAGAATATTGTAAATGTACTAAATGACGCCAAATTTTTATGTCAACATATTAATTGTAGTCCCCAGGGCAGCTACTAAGAAATAACATAAAATTAAAATAAAAGAAATGACAAAGGAATTAAAATGGTACACTAGAAATATCTATTTCACACAAAATAAGGCTCTAATGGAGGAATAGAGGAACAAAAAGACATGACATATAGAAAACAAATAGCAAAATGGCTGACATGAACCCTACTTTATCAGTTAGACTCCAATCAGAAGGCAAAGATTGGCAGAGTGGATAGAAAAACATGCTCTACAAAATATTCACTTTAGATCCAAAGATACAAGTTGAAAGTAGAATGATAAATCATGAAAATTGTAATCAAAACAGAACTGGAGAGGCTATATTTATATCAAACAAAATAGAATTTGAGTCAAAAAATAGTTACAATAGGCAAAGACTGATATTATATATTGGTAAAAGGTCAATTTATTAAGAAGATATAACAAGTATAAACATATCTAACAGTAGAACTCTAAAATATATAAAAGAAAAAAAGACAGAATTAAAGGAAGAAATGGACAGTTCTACAATAATAGTTGGAGACTTCAATAGCTTCCTTTCAATCCCAGATAAAACAACCAGACAGAAGAACAAGGAAGTAGAACACTTGAACAACACTATAAACCAAATAGACCTAAAAGTTATATGCAGAACACTCAACCCAACAAAAAATAATGCACATTCTTTCTCATATGCACATGAAATATTCTCCAGTATAGTTCCTATATTAAAACACAAAAGAAGTCTTGATACTTTTTAAAATATTGAAGTAATACAAAGTGTATTTTCCAACCACAATGGAATGAAATTAGAAATCATCAGCAAGAAGGAAACTGGAAAATTCACAAATATGTGGGATTTAAACAACACACTCTTAAACAACCAATGGCTTAAGGAAGAAATCACAGGGAAATCAGAAAATACTTTGAGATGAATAAAAACAAAACAGAACAAAACAAAACTTATGGGATGAAGCAAAAGCAGTCCTAAAAGGGAAATTGATTACTGTAAATGCCTACATTAAAAAAGAAGAAAGATCTCAAACCAATAACCTAAATTTATGCCTTAAGGAAATAGAAGAGCAAAGTAAACTCAAAATTATCAGAAAATGGACATAATAAAGATTAGAGTGGAAATAAATGAAAGAGAGACTAGAAAAATAGTTAAAAAAAATCCACAAAACCAAAAGTTTGTTCTTTGAAAAGATCAACAAAATTGACAAACTTTTAGCTAGAGTGATCACAAAAGAAAACAGAGAAAATGAAAATTACAAAAATCAGAATTGAAAGAGGAAACAAGATCTTACAGAAATATAAAGGATTGTAAGGTAATATTACAAACAATTGTATGTCAACAAATTATATGACCTAGAGGAAATGGACAAATTCCTAGAAACACATAAACTACCAAAACTGACTCAAGAAGAAATAGAAATCTGATTAAACTCATGACAAGTATTTCCCACAAAGAAAGGCACAGGATCAAGTGGCTTCTCTCTATAATTCTACCACTCTTTTAAAGAGAATTACCATAAATTCTACACAGCCTCTTCCAGAAAATAAAAGAGGGAACACTATCCAACTCATTCTGTGAAGCCAGTATCACCCTGAACCAAAACCAAGGAAAGACATTATAAGAAAAGAAAACTACAGACCAATATCCCTTCTGAATATAAACTTAAAATGCATCAAGAAAATACTAGCAAACTGAATCTTGCAATATATAAAAAGTATTTATACACTATGATCAAGTGTGATTTATCCTAGGAATGAAAGTTTAATTCAGTCTCTGAAAATCAATCAGTGTAATGCACCATATTAATAGAGTTAAGGACAAAATCTACATAATCCTCTCAATAGATGCGGTAAAAACATTTGTCAAAATCCACAGCTTTTCATGATAAAAATACTCTCAACAAAGTAGGAATACAAAGGAATTTTCCCAACCTGATAAAAATCATCTATGGGAAACTCACAGCTAACAACATAATTAAAGGTCAAAGATTGACAGTTTCCCCTGCTAAGATCAGAAAGAAGACAAGTATGTCTGCTTTTGTCACTTGTATTCAACATTGTACCAAAATTTCTAACCAGGGCAATTAGAATGGAAATATAAGTAAAAAGTATCTTGATTGGAAAGGGAGAAATAAAACTGTATCTCTATGTGCAGATGACATGCTTTTGTGTATATAAAATCTTAAGGTATCTGCAAAAGAAACTATTAGTGCTAACAAACAATAGTTCAGCCAGGTTGAAGGATAGCATATCAATATACAAAAATGAATTATATTTTGAAATACTAGAAATGAATAATCCAAAAATGAATTTAAGAAAACAATTCCATTTATAATAGTATCAAATGCAATAAGATGCTTTGAAAAAATATGACAAAATAAGTGCAAAATGTTTAAATTGAAAATCACAAAACATCATTGAAAGAAAGAAAGAATTTGGATGGCTCACACTTCCTGATTTCAAAACTTACTAAAAGCTACAGTAATCAAGACTGTGTGGTTCTGGCACAGAATAGACATGTAGATCAACAAAATATAATTGAGACTATTAAAAAAAAAACCTTCACATTTACAGTTTATTGATTTCAACAAGGGTGCCAAAACAATTCAATGGCAGAAGAATAGTCTTTTCAACAGGTGGGGCTAAGACAACCAGATATCCACATGAAAAAGAATGAAGTTTCCCCCTTACCTCACACCATATACAAACATTGATACAAAATGGATCACAGATCTAAATGTAAGAGTCAATAGTATAAAACTCAGAGGAAAATATAAACAAAATATTCGTGATCTTGAATTAGGCACTGGTTTCTTAGATGTGACACCAAAATTATGAGCAATAAAGAATAAAATAGATCCATTAAACTTCATCAAAACTAAAATCTTTTTGGCTTCAAAGGACACCATCAAGAAAGTGAAAAGACACTTGTCCACCCTACAGAATGGGAGGAAGTATTTGCAAATCATATATACGACAAGGGACATCTTTCCAAACTGTATAAAGAACTATTACTACTCAATACTGAAAAAAAAAGGTAGAATTGTAAATTGGTACAGCCAGTATAGAAAACAGTATAGATGTTCCTCAAAAAATTAAAAATGGAACTACCATATGATCCAGCAATTCCACTCCTGGGAATGTATCTGAAGCAAACAAAAACACTATTTTTAAGAGATATCTGCACCTTCATGTTCATTGAAGTATTATTTACAATAACCAAGATATGGAGACAACCTAAGTATCCATCAACAGATGACATTGTTGATATATATATATATATATATATATATATGTTGGTACAGTATAGTATATATATAGTGTATATATTCTATATACATATAGAATATAATTCAACCATAAAAAAGAAGGAAATCTTGCCTTTTGTGATAACATGGATGGACTTTGAGGGCATTATGCTAAGTGAAATAAGTCAGATAGAGAAAGACAAATACTGTATGATCACACTTATGTGTGAAATCTAAAAAAAAAAAAAAAAAAGAAAAAAACGAACTCATAGAAAAAGAGATCAGATTTGTGGTTACCAGAGGTGGGGATTGGTGTGTGGGGGGGAATTGGATGAAAGTGGTCAAAAGGTAAAAACTTCCAATTATAAGATAAATAAGTACTAGGATGTAATGTACAACATGATGACTATAGTTAACACTACTGTATGGTATATATGAAAGTTGTTAAGAGAGTAAATCCTAAGAGTTCTCATTACGAGGAAAAAAGCTTTTTTTTATATATCTATGTGAGATGATGAATGTTAACTAAATTTATTGTGGTAATCATTTCACAATATGTATAAGTCAAATCACTATCCTCTACACCTTAAACTTATACAGTGCTGTATGTCAATTATATCTCAATAAAACTAGTAAAAAAAATAAATGAATAATTCAACTAAAAAACAGGCAAAGAATTTTAGTAAACATTTCTTCCAAGAAGATGTACAAGTGGCCAGTAAGCACATGAAAAGATGTGCAACATCCTTAGTCATTAGGGAAATGTAAATCAAAACCACAATGAAATACCACTTCAAACCCACCAGCATGGCTAAGATATAAATTACAGCCAATAGAAAGTGTTAGAATGTGGAGAAATTGGAAGCTCAGTCTTGCTTATAGGATTGTAAAATGTGGCAGTTACTTTGGAAAACACTTTGGCACTTCATCAAAAAGTTCAAAGTTACCATATGACCCAGCAATTCCACTCCTAGGTATTACCCAAGAGAATTGAAAACATATGTGCACACAAAAACTTGCACACAAATGTTCATAGCAGCATTATTCTTAATAACCAAAAAGTTGAAAGAATTCAAATGGCCATCAAAAAATGAATGGATATACAAAATATGTTATATTCATATAATGGAATATTGTCAACAATAAAAAGAATGAATTACTAATACATGCTGGAAGATGGACGAACTTGAAAACATGCTAAGTGATAGAACCAGTCTCCAAATAACATTTATTGTGTATATTATTTGTATTTATATGAAATGTCCAGAATAGAGAAATCCATAGAAAGAGAAAGTAGATTAGTGTTTTCCGGGAACTGGGTGGAGTGGAGAATGTGTACCTGCTAATATAATATGTACAGGCTTTCTCTTTTCAGGGTTTCTTTTGGGAATGATAAAAAACATTCTAAATTTAGATAGGATGTTGGTTGCAAACTCTGTGAATATACTAAAAGCCACTGAATTATACTCTTGAAAAGTGTGAATTTTATGGCATGTGAGTTATATTTCAATAAAACTATTATAAAGTAAATTAGTACCTGACCAGATATAAGAAGGAAAGAAAGACTGAAAAGTGACTTCAAGGTTGTGAATCTAAGCCACTTAAGCAAAATCAGTAGGGCATGGAAAAGGACATGATAAATTTAGTTTCAGAGAACAGGAGTTTGGAATGACTCATGAATACCCAGAGTATAATGTCTCTTAAGATGCTAGATATGGATTGGTTGCACAGATTTGGGCATTATGTATACAATGGCAACAGCTGATGCTTCTCTAGTAAAGGAAGTCTGTAATATTCAGCCTCCAGTATGGGTCACAGTGATAGCTCCCTATTGCTGTATTCACATCCTCATGTAGTACTCTCTACATTGTACTAGGGTTGGTTTGGCAAAAGGGATGTTATTTCATTTCTGAGATTAGGTTATAAAAGACACTGAGGCATCTGTGCTGGTTGCTCTCTTTTACTCTTTCTGATCACTCTGAGGGAAGCCAGCTGCCATGTCATAAGCAGCCCTATTGTGAAGCCCACTCGGCAAGTTGCTGAGCTGCTGGCCAACAGCCAGCAAGGAAGTGAAGCTTGTCAACTACCATGTGAGAGGGCTTGGAAGCAGATCCTCCAACTTCAGTAAAGCCTTCTAATGACTGTAGCTCTGGTCAATATTCTGACTGCAATCTCTTGACAGACTCAGCCAGAACCACCACCAGCTAAGCTGTTCCCAAATTCCTGACCCATTGAAACTGGGAGATAAATGTTTTTTGCTTTAAGCTGCTACATTTTGGGGCACGTTTTTTTTTTTTTTTACAAAGCAATAGATAACTACTACAATAGTATGAACAACATTTATTTAGGAGTTTGCATATAATAATATCCAAGAACCAACAGAGTTTCCTTAAAATAGTAAAAATCGGAAATTGATATATGGAGATAAATTCCATGATTTTTGAGGTCCTGCAGAAGGGAAAAAGTATCATCATCACTTCTGTATTCCCCTTTATGAGATACTTTGAGCCAGAGTCACCTAGCTAAGACACTTCCATTCTCCTGACCCCCCAAAACTGTGAGCAATAATAAATGTTTGTGATGTTAAGCTGGAAAAAAACTGCCAAAACATTTTATAGTGTGGTTGTGCCATTTTACATTTACAATAGCCATGTAATTTTAGGTTTCTCCATATCTTCACCAACATTTGATATGTCCAGTGTTCTAAATTATAGCCAATCTAGTTGGTGTATAGTTGTAATTTATTGTAGTTTTAATTTGAATTTTCTTAATGAATGAGCATCTTTTTATGTGTTTATTTGTTATTCATAGATCTTCATGAGTGAATATCTGTTCAAGTCTTCTGCATATTTTAAAATTGAGCTGTCTTTTTATTATTAAGTTGTAACTCTTCCTTATATATTGTGAATACAATTTTTTAAATCAGATACATATTTTGAAATAGTTTATCCCACTGATTGGCTTGACTTTTCATTTTCTTAATTGTGTCTTTTATAGAGAAAAAGTTTTGATTTGGCAAAGTGCAATTTAGCAATTTTTATTTTTTATGAGTTATTGTTATAATATGTAACAAATATTTACCTAACTAAAGGTCATAAAGATTTTATCATGTCTTTTTATCTACAAATTTTGAAGACCTAATTGAATATAGGTCTACAGCAATTCACACAAGTTTTTGTGTATAGTGTGATGTTATTTCTAAATTATTATTATGCTTATGGATGTCATTTTTACAAATTTTAAAATCAGCAGATAAGTGTACATAAAACTATTCTTGATTTGTTTTTGTTAGAATTGCATTTGATGTGTAAATTAATTCGGGAGAGAATACACATCCTAACAAAACTGAATCTTCCAATCCATGGAACCCCATATTATTTATTTATGTGTTCTTCAATTTCTTTAATCAGTGTTTTTTGGTTGTAAGCATGTACACCTTGCACATATTTTCTCAGATTTACACCCAAGTATTTCATATATATATGGCTACTGTAAAAGCACCGAATTCCAGTTGTTCATGACTAACATATAGAAGTATAATACTTTGTATTCTTTGATCTTGTTAAGCTCCAATTTGATTCTTTGTAGATTATTTAGTATCATTTTATGTAGACATTCACATCTTCTGCATAAAGAAATCTTCCTTTTCTCACTTCCAATCTGTAGAATTTTGTGGGGTTTTTTCCTGCACTGACCAGAAATTCCAATATGATGTTGACTAGAATTTGTCATCCTTGGCTGGTCACTGATCTTAGTGAGAGACACATCTCTCTTTCATCATCAACAATTATGTTTGCTACAGGTTTTCCATAGATGCCCTTTATCAGGCTGGATGAAGTTCCCTTCTATTTTCTTCCTAGTTGTGTCAGAGATCTTAACATGGATGGATGATAAACTCTGTCAACTACTGTTTATTCATCTTATGAGATAATTTTATCTGCTTATTATTTTGAATTACATTTTGAACCAGACTTACAATTCCAGGATAAATTGTACTTGGTCAGAAACTATCATGGTTTTTATATAAATCTTGGTTTTGATTTCTCAATGTATTGTTGAATGAATGAATGTTAATGAGGGAATTTGATATGGAATTATTTCCCTTGTAATGTCTTTGAATTTCATAGAGGATACTTCTGGTCTCATAAAATGAGTTGAGAAATGATCCTTCTTCTTGAATTTCTTGAAGAGTTTGTGTTGAATTTGTATTATTTCTTCCTTAAATGTTTGGAAGAATTCAAAAGTGAAATAATCTGGGCCAGGGTTTTTCCTTTTTAGAATATTTTTGACTACAAATTCAATTTTTGAACTAATATGGCACTAATCAGTTTCTCTATTTCTTCTTGAATGAGTTTTGGGAGTCACTTCCTTTAAAGAAATTTAAAATTTTACTAAATACCTAAAAAGACAATAGAAAAGATCAACAAAGCTAAGATCTGGTTCTATGAAAAGACAAACAAAATTGGCAAACCTTTAGCTAGACTCACCAAGAAAAAAAAACAGATGGCTCAAATAAATAAAATCAGAAACAAAAGAAAACAAATTACAATGGACACCACAGAAAGGACTATAGGAGAATACTACAAAAAGCTATATGCCAACAAATTGCATAATTTAGGAGAAATGGATAAATTCATAGGGTCATGCAATCTTCAAAAACTGAATCAAGAAGAAATAATAGGCCAAATGGACGTATCACTAGAGAGCATATTGAAACAGTAACCAAAACCCTCCCACAGAAAATAAAAATCCAGGACCAGATGGCTTCCCTGGTGAATTACACCAAACATTCAAGTAAGAGTTAATACTTATCTTTCTCAAATTCCTCCAATAATTGAAGAGGATAGGTCACTACCTAACTCATTCTATGAGGCCAACATTACCCTGATACAAAAACTGGACAATGACAATACAAGAAAGGAAATTACAGGCCAATATCACTGATGAATATAGATGCAAAAAACCTCAACAAATTATTAGTAAATCAAATACAGCAATACATTAAAAGGATCATACACAGCGATCAGGTAGGATTTATTCCAGGGATGAGGGTGGTTCAACATACACAAATCAATCAGTGTGATATACCACATTAACAAAATGAAGAATAAAAGTCACATGATCATCTCAATAGATGCAGAGAAAGCATATGACAAGATACAGCATCAATTTATGATAAAAACTCTGAATAAAATGGGTATAGAAGGAAAGTACATCAACATAATGAAGGCCATATATGAAAAACCCACAGCTAAAATCATACTCAACAGTGAAAAACTGAAAGCTATCCCTTTAAGAACAGGAACCAGACAAGGATGGCCTCTTTTGCCACTCTTATTTAACATAATATTGGAAGTCCTAGCTAGAGTAATCAGGCAAGAAAAAGAAATAAAAGATATCCAAATTAGAAAAGATGAAGTAAAAGTGCCACTATTTGCAGACAACATGATTTTTTAACATAGAAAGCACTAAAGAATCCACCAAAGAACTATTAGATATAACGAATACAGTAGAGTTGCAGGGTACAAAATCAGCTTACAAAAATCAGTTGTGTTTCTATACACTAACAACAAAAAAGCAGAAAGAGAAATCAAGAATACAATCAAATTTGCAATTGCAATAAAATACCTAGGAATAAATTTAACCAAAGAAGTGAAAAATATGTACACAGAAAACTATAAAACATTGTTAAAGGAATCTGAAGAAGACACAAAGAAATGGAAAGATATTCCATGCTCATGGATTGGGAGAATTAATATTGTTTAAATGTCCATACTTCCTAAAGCAATCTACAGATTCAACACAATCCCTGTTAAACTCCCAATGACATTTTTCACAGAAATAGAACAAAGAATCCCAAAATTTATATGGCACAAAAAAAGACCCTGACTAGCCAAGGCAATCTTGAGAAAAAAGAACAAAGTTGGAGGTATCACAATCCCTGAATTCAAAATAGACTGCAAAGCTATAGTAATCGAAACAGCATGATACTGGCAGAAAAACAGACACACAGATCAATGGAACAGAATTGAAATCCCAGAAATAAACAAATACATCTCTGGACAGCTAATTTTTGACAAAGGAGCCAAGAACATACAATGGAGAAAAGAAATACTCTTCAATACATGGTGTTGGGAAAACTGGACAGCCATGTGCAAAAGAATGAAAGTAGACCATTATCGTACACCATACTCAAAAATTAACTCAAAATGGATTAAACACTTGAATGTAAGAGCTGAAACCATAAAACTCCTAGAAGAAAACAGGCAGTATGCTCTTTGACATTGGTCTTAGCAGCATCTTTTTCAATAGCATGTCTCCCCAGGCAAGGGAAACAAAAGGAAAAATAAATAAATGGAACTACATAAAACTAAAAAGCTTCTGCACAGCAAAGGAAACCATCAACAAAATGAAAAGAAAACATACCAATTGAGAGAAGATATTTGCAAATCATAAATCTGATACGGGGTTAACATCCAAAATATGCAAATATCTCGTACGAGAGTGATGTCAGCATCATGGTGGAGTGAGTTGTTCCCTTTGTCTCTGCAAGTTACAGCTAAACAGACATTCATTAACCAACAGAGGATTCCCTACACAGCACAATAGGATGCCTGAGAGATCCACACAGCTATACATCTGAAGCAGGGGAGACTGGATTCCCAGGAAGCAGTGGAACTAGGTGACCAGACCCCTTCCCCTTCCTGGAGGCAGTGATCTAGGTCATGGACCCTCACACAGTGGCCAGTGTGACTGTAATAGGAGGTGGTGGCAGCCTGGCCTCCACACAAACACTTTCAGAGTGGTAGCCTGGCCCTGTGGGAGCACCCACCATGCCACATCATCCCCACCTGTGGGAACACTCCCAACTTAGTGGCAGCAGCTCAGCCCCTGAGAAGGAACCCAACCCACCAAGCACAACATCTCAGCTGAACTGCCCACTAGTTCAGTGCCAGCCCACGTGAAAGAAAGCACTCCTCCCACCTAGCACAGCATCTCAGCTTCTCCCCTACCAAACACAGTGGCCCCATCCACATGAGAGTGACTCACCCGCTGAGCACAGAAGGCACACCTGCATGTGCAGTCTCTACCTGCTGAATGGCTGCAACCAGCTCACACAAATGCAGAACATCCCTACTGGCACAACTTCCACCAGAAGGGTGAGATCAGAAAACACAACTCATGCAACCCCCAGTGGTGGCAGGTGGAATCTGTGACCTGACAGTACTACAAATATGCTGGCAAAGGATCAACTCATAAAAACCATGAAGTACAGTAAACACTTCAAAGAAGAAAGGAAATGATGAGTCTCCAGAAACCAATCCTTAAGACACAGAAATTTAAATTTTAAATGACAGAGAATTCAAAATAGTTGTCATAAAGAAATTCAATGAGTTACAAGAAAATGCAGAAAGACAGTTCAATGAGCTCAAGTATAAAATTAATGAGCAGAAGGAATACTTCACAAAAGTGATTGAAGCCTGTAAAAAATACTATACAGAAATTCTGGATATGAAAAACACAATTAATGAGATAAAAAATAATCTAGAAACCAAAAAATAAATAGAGCTGACCTTATGGAGGACAGAATTAGTGATTTAGAGGATAGAAATAGAGAAATGCTTCAGGTGGAGGAGAGAAAACTAAGATTTAAAAAATGAAGAAATACTTCAAGAAACATCTGACTCCATTAGGAAAAGCCACATAAAGATTATTGGTATTCCAGAAGGAGAAGAGAGGGATAAAAGAGCAGAGAGCTTGTTCAAAGAAATAATAGCTGAGAACATCCAAAACCTGGGGAAGAAGCTGGATATACAATTACATGACGTCAATAGATCTCTAATTATATCAATGCAAAAAGACCTTCTCCAAGGCACATAACATTAAAACTGGCAAAAGTCAAGGAAAAAAAATATTAAGGGCAGCAAGACAGAAAATAACCTACAAAGAAACTCCTATCATGCTTTCAGCAAATTTCTCAGCAGAATCCTTACAGGCTAGGAGAGAGTGGAATGATATATTCAAAATACTGCAAGACAAAAGCTTTCAGCCAAGAATATTCTACCCAGGGACACTATCCTTTAGATACAATGGAGAAATAAAAGCTTTCCTAGATAAACAAAAGCTGAGGGAGTTCATTGCCATCAGGCCTGCCTTACAAGAAATGTTGAAAGGAGCCCTTCCATCTGAAGCTAAAAGGTTTACAAAGATTTACAAAACTTCAGCAAGGAGATAGATAGAATCAGAAAATTGCAGCTCTATATCAGAATAGCTGAGTAAACACTTATTTATAACATAAAAGATAAAGTGAAGGAAAGAATAAAAATAATTATGAATAGGTCAATTTAGTCACACATTCACAACACAAATAAGAATAATTTGTTACAACAATAACTCAGAAGGGGAAGAGGACAGGGATGGAATCTGCTTAGGCTAATAGAGATAAGAGGCTATCAGAAAATGGACTAGCTCATCTATGAGATCTTTTATATAAACCTTGTGGTAACCACTAAACAAGAACTCAGAGCAGAGCCACAAATCATTAATAATGAGAAAACCATCACAGAAAACCACCAAACTGAAAAGGCAGCCAGAAATACAAGGGAAAAGAAACAAGGGAAATATAGAACAACTGGAAAACAAGAGATAAAATGGAAGTACTAAGCCCTCATTTATCAATAATCACTAGAAATGTAGATGGATTGAATTCTCCATTCAAAAGACATAGAGTGGTTGGATGGATTTAAAAACAAACCCCAACAACATGCTGCCTTCAAGAAACACATCTCAGCTCTAAAGCAAACATAGGCTCAAAGTAAAGGGATGGAAGATGACACTCCAATAAAATTGCAAGCAAAAGAAAGCAGGTGTTGCCACAATTATACCAGACAAAGCAGACTTCAAGATAAAGACAATAAGAGACAGAGAGGGGCAGTATATAATGATAAAAAGGACATTCCACCAAGAGGACATAACACTTATAAATATATATGCACCTAAAACAGGAGCACCAAAGAATATAAAGCAACTTTTAACAGATCTAAAGGGAGAAATTGAAAGCAACACAATGATAGTAGGAGACCTTAACACCCCACTTACATCAATGGATAGATCATCCAGACAGAAAGTCAACAAGGAAACAGTAGCCTTAAATAAAATACTGGACAAGATGGACTTAATAAATATATATAGAACACACCATCCAAAACAATAGAATACACATTCTTCTCAAGTGCACATGGATCATTATAAAGGATAGACCATAAATGGGAAAGAAAGCAAGCCTTAATAAATTTAAGAAGATTCAAATCATATAAAGCAACTTTTCCAACCACAATGCTATGAAACTAGAAATAAACTACAAGAAAAATCCAGGAAAAGTCACAAATATGTGGAGACTACACAGCATGCTACTGAACAACCATTGGATCAATGAAGAAATCAAAGGATGAATCAAAAAATACCTTGAAACTAATTGAAATGAAAACACAATTTACCAACTCTTACCGGATGCAGCAAAAGTGGTCAAAATAGAGAAATTCATAGCAATACAGGCCTACCCTAACAAACAAGAAAAATCTCAAATAAGTAATCTTAAACCACATCTAGCAGAACTAGATACAGAAGAACGAAGCTGAAAGTCACCCGAAGGAGGGAAATAATAAAAATTAGAGCAGAAATAAAAGAAATAGACATAGAGAAAACAATATAAGGCATTGTGGGAGATCAAAATTTGGCCACCCCAAAATATATCTCTTTACCTTGATTATTTTCTCTGACAGACATTTGACCTCCCCCAAACTGCCTGAAAAATTTAACATAGAAGGCCTGTTTCCGGAAGGAACCACTATCATATGATGGCTGTAATATAATGTAAAATAGATGTTACAATAGGAAAGGCACCAAGCCCCTCTTATCAAAAATTCTGTCTCTCCCTGGCCACATTCTCTAGGTGGCCCTGACATTTATATTTATAAGGGAAGTCTTCATTTGTAAAGGTATCTCCCTCCCTGTACTGGGAAGAGGGGGGATGACCTCATCTCTAGAAACTTATAAATGTGGAAGGTGAGGCCTTAAATCTACATAATAACCTTACTCTTGTTTACTGTGCTTTTCTGGTAATCTCCATAACTGACTTCCCCCACCCCCAACATCTTCCTTTGTCTTTAGCTGAAGATGGTATTTAAGATGAGAATCTCTGTCATTTTTTCTAGAAACCCAGTTTCCCTGGTTTCTCCTATGTATACATGTTATTAAACTTGGTATTATTTTCTCCTGATAACCTGTCTTTTAATTATTTGGCCAGCCATAAGAACCTTAAGGGAGAGGGCAGAAGGGGATTCTCCCTCTTCCCCAACAGGATCAAGGAAGCTAAGAGCTGGTTCTTTGAGAAGATAAACAAAATTGTCAAATCCTTAGCCAGACACACCAAGAAAAAAAGAGAGAAGGCTCAAATAAATAAAGTTAAAACTGAAAGAGGAGACATTACAATGGATACTACAGAATTACAAAGGATTATAAGAGAATACTATGAAAAACTATATGCTCACAAATTGGATAACCTAGAAGAAATGGACAAATTCTTAGACTTATACAGCCTCTTGAAACTGAATCAAGAAGAAATAGATAATCTGAATAGACTAATCACAAGTAAAGAGATTGAAACAATAATCAAAAACCTCCCCCAAAATAAAAGTCCAGGACCAGAAGGCTTCTCTGGAGAATTCTATGAAACATTCAAAGAAGACTTAATAACTATCCTTCTTAAACTATTCCAAAAAATTAAAGAAGATGTAACACATCCTAACTCATTCTATAAGGCCAACATTACCATGATACCAAAACCAGACAAGAAAAACACAAAGAAGGAAAATTGCAGGCCAATATCACTGATGAATATAGATGCAAAAATCCTCAACAAAATATTGGCAAACTGATTACAGGAATACATTAATAGGAACATAGACGATGCTCAAGTGGGATTTATGCCAGGGACACAGGGAAGGTTCAACATCTGCAAATCATTCAATGTGATACACTACAGTAACAAAATAAGGAATAAAAATCACATGATTGGGGCTGGCCTGGTGGTGTAGTGGTTAAGGTCATGCACCCCACTTCAGCAACCTGGGGTTCGCAAGTTCAGATCCCAGTTGCAGACCCACAAACTGCTTGTCAAGCCATGCTGTGGTGGTGTGCCATATAAAGTAGAGGAAGATGGGCACAGATGTTAGCCCAGGGCCAATCTTCCTCAGCAAAAAGAAGAGGATTGGCCAGAGATGTTAGCTCAGGGATAATCTTCATCACACACACACACAAAATCACATGATCATCCTAATAGATGCAAAGAGAGAATTTGACAAGATCCAACATCCATTTATGATAAAAACTCTCAACAAAATGGGTATAGAAGGAAAGTACCTCAGCATAATAAAGGCCATATATGACAATCCCATAGCCAATATCATACTTAATGGTGAAAAACTGAAAGCCATCCCTCTGAGAACAGGAACAAGACAAGGGTGCCTACTCTCACCACTCCTATTCAACATAGTACTAGAGGTTTTGGCCAGAGAAATTAGGCAAGAAAAGGAAATAAAAGCTATCTAAATTGGAAAGAGGGAAGTACAACTCTCGCTGTTTGTGGATGACATGATTCTATATATAGAAAACCCTAAAGAATCTACCATAAAACTATTAGAAGTAATTAACAACTACAGCATAGTTGCAAGGTACCAAATCAAATTACAAAAATCAGTTTCATTTCTATACACTAGTTACAAAATAGCTGGAAAGGAAGTCAAATATACAATCTCATTTACAATGACAACAAAAAGAACAAAATATCTAGAAATAAATGTAATTGAGGAGGGGAAAGGCCTATACACTAAAAACTATAAGAATTTATTTAAAGAAATTGAAGAAGACATAAAGAAATGGAAAGATATTCCATGCTCATGAACTGGAAGAATAAACATAGTTAAAATGTCCATGCCCTAAAGCAATATACAGCTTCAATGCAATCCCAATCAGAATCCCAATGACATTCCTCACAGAAATACAACAAAGAATCCTAAAATTTACATGGAACAAGAAAGGACCCTGAATAGCCAAAGCAATCCTGAGAAAAAAGAACAAAGCTGGAGGCATCGCAATCCCTGACTTCAAAATATACTACAATGCTATAGTAATAAAAACAGCATGGTACTGGCACAAAGAAAAAGACACACAGATCAATGGAACAGAATTGAGAGCCCAGAAGTAAAACCACACATCTCTGGACAGCTAGTCTTTGACAAAGGAGCCAAGAACATACAATTGAGGAAGGAAAATATCTTCAATAAATGGTGTTGGGGAAAATGGACAGCCACATACAAAAGAATGAAAGTAGAATATTATCTTCCACCATACAAAAATATTAACTTGAAATGGATTAAAGACTTTAACATAAGACCTGAAACCATAAAACTCCTAGAAGAAAATGTGGGTAGTACACTCTTGACAGCAGTCTTGGCAGCATCTCTGAATACTATGTCTATTCAGGCAAGGGAAACAAAAGAAAAAATTAAAAAATGGGATTACATCAGTCAAAAAACCTTCTGCAAGGCAATAGGAACCATGAACAAAATGAAAAGACAACTCATTAACTGGGAGAAAATATTCACAAATCATATATCTGACAAGGGGTTAATTTCCAAAACGTATAAAGAACTCATACAACTTAACAACAACAACAACAAAAAACCCAGTCAAAAACCGGGCAGAGGATATGAACAGACATTTTTCCAAAGAAGATATACAGATGGTCAATGGGCACATAAAAAGATGTTCAACATCACTAATTACTAGGTAAACGCAAACAAAAACTACAATAAGATATCACCTCAGGCCCATCAGGAGGGCTATTATTAAAAAGACAAGAAATAACAAGTGTTGGAGAGGATGTGGAGAAAAGAGAACCTTCATACACCGGTGTTGGAATGTAAAGTAGTGCAGCCACTATGGAAAACAGTATGAAGATTCCTGAAAAAATTAAAAATAGAACTGCCATGTGATCCAGCCCTTCAACTTCTAGGTATTTATCCAAAGAACACAAGAACACTAATATAAAAATATATATGCACCCCTATGTTCATTGCAGCATTATTCACAATAGCTAAGAATTGGAAATAACCTATGTGCCTATCAATGGATGCATGGATAAAGAGGATGCGGTATACAGAGTTTGGTGTCAAGATGGTGGAGTAGGCAGACTCTCAACTCACATCCTCCCATGGACACCACAAATTTACAACTACTCTTGGAACAATTGCCCCTGAGAGAGAACTGAAAACTGGATAAAAAGAACCCTCACAACAAGGGACAGTCCTGACTGAGGTGGAAGAGGTAGAAATTCCTTTCTGGAGATTAAAAAAAGCCACATTTCCAAGCTGCATCACTTCACAGCCAGCCAGGAGCAATCCTAAGGTACACAGTCTTCCCTGGAGGAACAGGAGATCTGAGCGGGGAAGCATTACCACTATAAGCAGCTTTTGGACTCAGCACAACTGAGATGAGTGTCATAATATCTGGCTTTGCTGGCTACTAAAAGCAATGGGGAATACCCGCAGAAAAACTGTCAGACATAAGGAAAAGGAAGCCTGCTCTTAAAGGGCCCACACACAAATTCACTCATTTCAGAAAGCAACCTAAAATCACCAGAAAGAAATACGCACAGTCCTTTGGTGAAAAGAGACTCACCTGATAGACTCTGAATGTAACTCAGTGAGGGGTGAAACCTCTCCAGGGACTTAGATGTTGGCAGCAGCATTTATTGTGACCTAGCACATGTGTGCTGACAGACACTGGCTGATGCTATTGGAGTTCTTCCCCTGGCCTGTTAGCACAGGGGTCTGTCCCACCCACTAGAACACCGATTAAATCCTGTTCAGCCAGAGAAGGGAGCCCGCCCTATAGACTGGCCCCACCCAACAGCAATCCTTTGAGCAGCTTGTGGGCCCTCATAGGTGGGGTGCCTGGAACCTCTGCAGCTGGGCAAATGTCTCAGCCTCAGTGGGGCAGGGCATGCATGAAGTGTGGGCCTGCCTTGGTGGAATGTGTGGGGCCTCTGCAGTAGGGCAACTGAGTCCACTTCAGTGGGTTGGGGTTCATGCACAGGACAGGACTGTGTTGATGGGGTGTGTGGCCCTGTGGGTGGTGGAGCCTGTCAGCTGCAGCAGACTCATACTTCTCAAACAGCCACAGGAGGGATTGGCCTCACCTTCCAAAGTCTGAAACAAATTTCTGCTCCCATGCCTGGAGCTGTCCCCACTCAGCTGCAACCCTGAGAGAGCTGACAACAACCTTGCAGGATGGAGGACTACAGCAATTGTAAGCCACTGAGCCTAGCAACCAGCCACATTGGGGGCCTCTTCACTTAACAGAAAAACTGTGACAGGAATGTTCTATTAGACATTGCAGCCAACTGTGCTGGGGCTACTCATGCCTTGTAAAGTGACTGAACGGGCCATAGCAGCCATATCCAGCTGAGCATTACAACCAGCCGGCCAGGGGGACAGCCTAGCCTCCCCAAGCAGCTGCAGCAAGAGCAACCCTGCTATAACAGAAGGACACATGAGGCCACAGAGGGGACACTCCTGGAACATTTGGAACCTGTGATGAGAGAGAAGCACACTGTTGGGCCTCATAGGGAATCTCTTACATAAGGCCACATTTCCAAGATAGGGAGACATAGCTGACCTACCTAATACAGAGACATAAGCACAAAGAAAGAGGCAAAATGAAGAGACAAAGGAATACATTCCAAGTAAGGGAACAGGACAAAACCCCAGAAAAAGAACTAAATGAATCACAAACAAACAATCTACTTGACAAAGTGTTCAAACAAAGAGACATAGGATGCTCACTGATCCTGGGACAAGAATGGATGATTTCAGTGAGAACTTCAACAAAGAATTGGAAAATACAAAAAAGAATGAATCAGGAATGAAGAATACAATACTGGAAATGAAAAATTCACTAGACTGACTCAATAGCAGATTAGACGATACAGAAGAATGGATCAACGAGCTGAACAAAAGACTAGAGGAAATCACCCAAGCTGAAGAGATAAAAGAAAAAAGAATTAAAAAGAGTGAGGACAGTCTAAGGGACCTCTAGGACAACATCAAGGGCGCTAACATCCTTGTTATATGTGTCCCAGAAGAAGAGAGAGACAAAGGGGCAGAGAATCTATTTGAAGAAATAATAGCTGAAAACTTCCCTAACCTAAGGAAGGAAACAGACATCCAGGTACAGGAAGCACAGAGAGCACCAAACAAGATGAACACAAAGAGGCACACATGAAGACACATTATAATTAAAATGTCAAGAATTAAAGGTAAAGAGAGAATCCTAAACCCCACAAGAGAAAGGCAACAAGTTACATACAAAGGAGACCCCATAAGGCTATCAGCTGACTTCTCAGCAAAAACCTTACAGGCTAGCATGGAATGGCACAATATATTTAAAATGCTGAAAGGAAAAAACCTACAGCCAAGAATACTCTCCCTGGCAAGGTTATCATTCAGAATGGAAAGAGAGATAAAGAGTTTCTCAGACAAGCAAAAATTAAAAGAGTTTATCACCAAGAAACGAGTCCTACAAGAAATGCTAAAGGGACTTTTTTAAGTGGGAAAGAGAAGACCACAAATAAAAATAAGATTTTTTTTTTAAACAAGGCAATAAACTCTCTGATAAAGGCAAAAATACAGTAAACGTGGCAGATCAACCACCTATGAATATAATATGAAGGTCAAAAGACAAAAGTACTAAAATTATCTATTTCCATGATAAGAGGGTAACAGGATACACATACACACAAAAAGAGGTTAGGTATGATATCAAAAACACAAAATGTGGGATGAGGGGAGTAAAAGAGCAGAGCTTTTAGAAAGAGGTCAAACTAAAGAGAACATCAACATAATATAGATTGCTATATATGTAGGGTATTATAGATGAACCTCATGGTAATCACAAACCAGAAACCTATAATAAATACCCAAAAAATTGAGAGAAAGGAACACAAACATAATAGTAAAGAAAGCCATCAAACCACAAGGGAAGAGAGCAAGAGAAGAATAAAGGAACAGAGAAGTACTACTACTCAAACACCCAGAAAAAAGTAACCAAATAGCAGTAAGTTCATTCTTGTCAATAGCTACTTTAAATGTCAATGGACTAAATGCTCCAATCAAAAGGAAAAGAGTAGCTGAATGGATAAAGAAACAAGACCCTTATATATATGCTCCATACAAGAGACACACTTCAGACCTAAAAACACTCACAAACTGAAAGTGAAGTGATGGAAAAAGATACTCCATGCAAATGGCAAAGAAAAGAAAGCTGTGGTAGCCACACTTAGGCAAAATAGACTACAAAACAAAAACTGTAACAAGAAACAAAGAAGGACACTACATAATGATCAGGGGAACAATCTCACAAGAGGAAAAAACACTTGTAAATATCTATGCATCCAAAACAGGAGCACCTAAATATATAAAGCAATTATTAATAGACATAAAAGGAGAAATAGACAGTAACACAATAATAGCAGGGGACTTTAACACTCCTCTTACACCAGTGAATAGGTCATCCAAACAGAAGATCAATAAGGAAACATTGGCCTTAAATGACAAATTAGACCAGATGGACTTAGTAGATATATACAGAACATTCCATCCAAACACTACAGAATACACATTCTTTTCAAATGCACATTTAATATTCTCCAGTATATTTTACATATTACACGACAAAACAAGTCTCAATAAATTTAAAATGATTGAAATAATACCAAGCATGTTTTCTGACCACAACGGTATGAAACTAGAAATCAACTACAGGAAGAAAATCAGAAATGCCAAAAATATGTGGAGATTAAACAAAATGCTACTGAACAACGATTGGGTCAATGAAGAAATCAAAGGAGAAACCAAAAAATACGTGGAGACATGTGAAAATGAAAATATGGCATGCCAAAACTTATGGGATATAGCAAAAGTGATTCTAAGAGGAAAGTTTATAGCAATACATGCCTACCTCAACAAACAAGAAAAATCTCAAATGAACAATCTAACAGTGCACCAAAAGGAACTGGAAAAAGAAGTAAAATGAAAGCCCCAAATCAGTAGAAGGATGGAAATAATAAAAATCAGAGCAGAAATAAATGAAATAGACACAGGGAAACAAAAGAGAAAATCAATGAAACTATAGCTTGTTCTTTGAAAAGATAAACAAAATTGAGAAACCTTTAGCTAGACACACCAAGAAAAAAAGAGAGAAGGCTCAAAAAAGTACAATCATAAAAGAGAAGAAAATAGAACAGACACCTCAGAAATACAAGATTATAAGAGAATACTCTGAAAAGTTATACACCAAAAAATTGGAAAATCTGGAAGAAATGGATAAATTCTTAGAATTATACAACCTTCCAAAACTGCTTCAAGAAGAAATAAAAAATTTGAATAGACCAATCACCAGTAAGGAGAGCAAAACAGTAATCGCAAACCTCCCCAAAAATAAAAGTCCAGGACCAGATAGCTTCCCTGGTGAATTCTACCAAACATTCAAAGAAGACTTAATACCTATCCTTCTCAAACTCTTCCAAAAAATTGAGGAGGGGGGGAAGCTCACCAACTCATTGTACGAAGCTGACATTACCCTGATACTAAAACCAGACAAGGACAACACAAAAAAAGAAAATTACAGGCCAATACTACTGATGAACATCGATGCAAAATACCTCAACAAAATACTAGCAAATCGAACACAACAATAGATTAAAAAGATCATACATCATGATCAAGTGGGATTTATTCCAGGGATGCAGGGATGGTTCAACATCTGCAAATCAATCAACGTGATACACCACATTAAGAAAATGAAGAATAAAAATCACATGATCATCTCAATAGATGCAGAGAAAGCATTTGACAAGAGACAGCTTCCATTTATGATAAACCTATGAATAAAATGGGTAAAGAAGGAAAGTACATCAATATAATAAAGGCCATATATGACAAACCCATGGCTGAAAACATTATCAGTGGAGAAAAACTGAAATCTATCCCTCTAAGAACAGGACCCAGGCAAGGATGCCCACTCTCACTACTCTTATTTAACATAGTATTGGAAGTCCTAGCCAGAGCAGACATGAAAAAGAAATAAAAGGGATCTAAATTGGACAGGAAGAAGTGAAACTGCCATTATTTGCAGATATGATTTTATATATAGAAAACCCTAAAGAATCCACGAAGAAACTTTTATTTATTGTGGAAATAATAAATGAATATGGTAAAATTGCAGGATACAAAATCAACATACTAAATCGGTTGTGTTTCTCTACACTAACAATAAAGTGGCAGAAAGAGAAATTAAGAATACCATCCCATTTACCATTACAACAAAAAGAATAAAATACCTAGGCGTAAATTTATCCAAGGAGGTGAAAGAACTGTACACTGAGAACTATAAACCATTTTTGAAAGAAACAGAAGAAGATACAAAGAAATGGAAAGATATTCTGTGCTCACAGATTAGAAGAAGTAACATAGTTAAAATGCCCATACTTCCTAAAGCAATCTACAGATTCAATGCAATCCCTTCAAAATTCCAACAATGTTTTTCACAGAAATAGAAAAAAGAATCCTAAAATTTATATGGAACAACAAAAGATCTTGAACACCCAAAGGAATCCTGAGAAAAAAGAACAAAGCTGGAGGCATCACACTCCCTGATTTCAAAATATACTATAAAGCTATAGTAACCAAAACAGCATGGTGCTGGCACAAAACCAGACACACAGATCAATGGAACAGAATCAAGAACCCGTAAATACACCCACCCATCTATAGACAGCTAATTTGTGACAAGGGAGCCAAGAACATACAATGGAGAAAGGAAAGTCTCTTCAATAAATGGTGTTGGGAAAACTGGACAGCCACATGCAAAAGAATGAAAGTAGACCATTATCTTTCATCATACACAAGAATTAACTCAAAATGGATTAATGACTTGAATGTAAGTCCTGCAACTATGAAACTTCTAGAAGAAAACATAGGCAGTACGCTTTTTGACATTGCTCTTAGCAGCATATTTTCAAGTACCTTCTCTGACTGGGGCAGGGAAACAATAGAAAAAATAAACAAGTGGGACTACATCAAACTAAAAAGCTTCTGCACAGCAAAGGAAACCATCAACAAAATGAAAAGACAACCTAACAACTGGGAGAAGCTATTTGTAAACCATACATCTGATAAGGGGGTTAATCTCCAAAATATATAAAGAACTCATACATCTCAACAACAAAAAAACTAACAACCCAATTAAAAAACGGGGAAAAGACCTGAACAGACATTTCTCCAAAGAAGATATACAGATGGCCAACGGACATTTGAAAAGATGTTCAACATCATTAACTATCAGGGAAATGCAAATCAAATCTAAAATGAGATATCACCTCACGCCCATCAGAATGGCTATAATTAACAAGACAGGAAACAACAAGTGTTGGAGATGATGTGGAGAGAAGGGAACTCTCATACACTGCTGGTGGGAGTGCAAACTGGTGCAGCCACTATGGAAAACAGTATGGAGATTCATCAAAAAATTTAGAATAGAACTACCATGCAATCCAGCTATTCCACTGCTGGGTATTTATCAAAAAACATTAAAACAGGAATGCATAAAGATACATGCACCCATATTCATTGCAGCATTATTCACAATAGCCAAGACTTGGAAGCAACCTAGATGCCCATCAAGGGACAAATGGATAAAGATGTGGTATACGTACACAATGGAATACTAGTCAGCCACAAAAAATGATGAAATCGGGCCATTTGTGACAACATGGATGGACCTTGAGGGTCTTATTCTAAGCCAAATAAGTCAGAGGTAGAAAGTCAAATACTGCGTGATCTCACTCATAAGTAGAAAATAAAAACAACAACAAACTAACACATAGAGACAGAGATTGGATTGGTGGTTACCAGTGGGGAAGTGGAGAGGGATGAGGGAGAAATGGGTGATTCAGCACATGTGTATGTTGATGGATTGTAATTAGTCTTTGGGTGGTTAACATGATGTAATCTATGCAGAAATTGAAATATCATGATATACACCTGAAATTTATATAATGTTGTAAACCAATGTTACCACAATAAAAAGATGAAGATGTGGTATATATATACAATGGAATACTATTCAGCCATGAAAAAGATAAAATCTTGCCATTTGCAACAACATGGGTGGACCTTGAGGCCATTAAGCTGAGTGGAACAAGTCAGATGGAGAAAGCCAAATACCATATGAATTCACTCATAGGTGGAGGATAAAAGAACAACGATAACAAAAAAAAAAAAACACATAGACAGAGAGAATAGATTGGTGGTATCAGAGGGGAGGGGGAGAGGGGGGAGGGTAAAAGATGTAAAAGGGCGCATGTGTATGCTGACAGACGGCAATTAGACTTTAGGTGGTGAACACCATGTAGAGTACTCATAAATCAAAATATAATGATAGATACCTGAAATTTGTGTAATGTTATAAACCAATGTTATCTAAATAAAAAATAATATTGTCAAATACTTTTTCTGATTCAATTGAGATTATTATGTAGTTAACTTTTACTTCATTATGCTAATGAGGTGTATTACATTGCACTGCCTTCTGGCCTGCATGTTTTTTACTGAAATATCTGCTTCTAATCTTATTCATTTCAACTTGAAGTACTCCTTTTACCATTTCTTATAAGCAAGTCTAGTGGTAATGAACTCACTCAGCTTTTGATTATCTGAGAATGTCTTTATATTACTCTCACTTTTGAAGGATAGTTTTTCCAGATATAATATTCTTGGTTGAGTTTTTTTTTATTTTAATTCAGCACATTAAATATATAATTATACTGCCTTCTGGTCTCCTTTGTTTCTGATGAGAAATCTGCTTCTAATCTTATTGAGGATCTCTTTTATGTGACAAGTCACATTTCTTTTGCTGTTTTTAAGATTGCCTCTGTTTTTGACTTTAAAATCAAACAATTTGATTTTATTGTGTCTCGATGTGTGTCTCTTTGGGTTTTTCCTATTTGAGGCTTATTACCGTCTTGAATTTGTGTATCCATTTCTTTCCTCAAATTTGGGAAGGTTTTGGCCATTATGTCTTTAAATAAGCTCTCTGCCCTTTTCTTTCTTTTCCTATTGGGCCTCCAAAAATGAGTATTGATCCACGAGATGATATCTCATAAGTCCCTTAGGTTCTGTTCCCTTTTCTTTATTCTGTTTTCTTTTTACTCCTCAGACTTGATCATTTCAAATGACCTATCTCCACATTTGCTGATTCTTTCTTCTGCCTGTTCAAACCTGATATAGATTCTCTATGAATTTTCAATTAAATTATTGTATTTTTCAGCTCCAGAATTTCCACTTGTTTTTTCAAAACTTTCTCTTTTTTTTGATATTCTCATTTTGTTAGTATTTTCCTGATTTCCTATAGGTCTTCATCCATGTTGTCCTTCAGCTCTTTGAACATATTTAAGATAGTTTTCAATAGTTTTTTTTAATTGAAGTATAATTAACATATAACATTATATTAGTTTCAGTTAGTTTCAATAATGATTTGATATTTGTATATATTATGAAATGATCACCAAAATAAGACTAGTTAACATCTATCACTGTTCATAGTTACAAAAATTTTTTTTCTTGTGTTGAGAACTTTTAAGATCTACTCTCTTAGCAACTTTCAAATATGCAATACATTATTATTAACTATAGTCACCATGCTGTACACTACATTCCCAGGACTTATTTATTTTATAACTGAAAGCTTGTAGCTTTTGACCACCTTCACCCATTTTGCCCACTCCCCATTACCTGCCTCTGGCAACCATCAATCTATTCTCTGTACCTATGAGCTTTTTTGGTTTCTTATATGCCACATATAAACAAGATCATATAGTATTTGTCTTTCTCCATCTGACTTATTACCCTTAGCATAATGCCCGTAAAAACCATCCATGTTGTTGCAATTGGCAAGATTTCATTCTTTTTTATGGACAAATTATATTTCATTGTATATATACAGATCTTCTTTGACTTACGATGGGGTTATATCCTGTTAAACTTACTGTAAGTTGAAAATATTGTAAGTTGAAAATACATTTAGTACACCTAACCTACCAAACATCATAGCTTAGCCTAGCCTACCTTAAGTGTGCTCATAATGCTTACATTAGCCTACAGTTGGGCAAAATCATCTAAGACAAAGCCTATTTCATAATAAAGTGTTGAAGATTTCATGTAATTTATTGAATACTGTTCTGAAAGTGAAAAACAGAATGGTCATATGGGTACAGAATGGTTGTAAGTGTATTGGTTGTTTACCCTCATGATCACGTGACTGACTGGGAGCTGTGGCTTGCTGCTGCTGCCCAGCATCACGAGACAGTATTGTACCAAATATCATGAGCCCAGGAAAAGACGAGAATTTGAAATTCAAAGTATGGTTTCTACTGAATGTGTATCGGTTTCGCATCATGATAAAGTCAAAAAATTGTTGAACCATCATAAGCTGGGGATGATCTGTATACTCCATTTTCTTTATCCATTCATCCATCAATGGACACTCAGGTTGTTTCCATATCTTGGCTATTGTAGATAATGCTGCAATAAACATGGGGGTGAATATATCTTTTAAATTATGGTTTTGGTTTTCTTCAGATAAATACACAGAAGTGGAATTGCTGGATGATATGGTAGTTCTATTTTTAATTTTTTCAGGAACCTCCATACTGTTTTCCATAATGGCTGCACCAATTCACGTTCCCACCAACACTGCACAATGGTTCCCTTTTTTTCACATCCTCATCAACACTTATTTCCTGTCTTTTTGATAATAGCCATTCTAACAAAAGAAGTGATATCTCATTGTGGCTTTGATTTGTAGTTCTCTGATAATTGATATTGAGCATCTTTTCACATGCCTATTGGTCATCTGTATGTCTTCTTTGGAAAAATGTCTGCTCAGATCTTCTGCCTAGTTTTAAATTGGATTATTTGTTTTTTTTTTTTTTGCTATTGAGTTACATAAGTTCTTTATATATTTTGGATATTAACCCCTTTTCAGATATATGATTTGCAAATATTTTCTCCCATTCACTAGGCTGCCTATTCATTTTGCTGATGATTTACTTTGCTGTGCAGAAACTTTTTTAGTTAATGTAGTCCCACTTGTTTATTTTTGCTTTTGTTACCTTTGCTTTTGGAGTCAGATCCAAAAAAAATCACTAAGACCAATCTCAAAACGCTTAACCCCCAAGTTTTCTTCTAGGAATTTTATGGTTTCAGGTCTTACATTCAAGTCTTTAATCCATTTTGAGTTAATTTTCGTGTATGGTGTAAGACAGTGGTCCAGTTTCATTCTTTTGCATGTGGCTGTCCAGTTTTCCTAACACCCTTTATTGAAGAGACTGTCCTTCCTCCATTGCATATTCTTGGCTCCTTTGTCATAATTTAATTGACCATATACACATGGGTTTATTTTTGGGCTCTCTTTTCTGTTCCATTATCTGTTTTTATGCCAATATCATACTGTTCTGATTACTATAGTTTTGCAATATGGTTTGAGTTCAGGGAGTGTGTTGTCTCAAGCTTTGTTCTTTTTCTCAGGACTGCTTTGCTTATTCAGGGCCTTTTGTGGTTCCATACAAATTTCAGAATTGTATTCTATTTCTGTGAAAATGCCATTGGAATTTTGATAAGGATTGCATTGAATCTGTAGATTCCTTTGAGTAGTATGGACATTTTCACAATATTGATTCTTCCAATCCATGAGGACAAAATATCTTTCCATTTATATCTGTCTTCTTCAATTTCTTTCATCAATGTGTTGTAGTTTTAAGTGTACAGGTCTTTCACCTCCTTGATTAAATTTATTCCTAGGTATTTTATTCTTTTTGATGCAATTGTAAATGGATTTGTATTCTTGATTTCTCTTTCTGATAGTTTGTTACTAGTGTATAGAAATGCAACTGATTTTTGTATGTTGATTTTGTATCCTGCAACTCTACGGAATTCATTCATTAGTTCAAACCATTTTTTGGTGGTGTCCTTAGGGTTTTCTGTGTATAATATCATGTTATCTGCGAAGAGTGCTAGTTTTACCTCTTCCTTTCCTGTTTAGATGCCTTTCATTCCTTTATCTTGCCTAATTGGTCTGGCTAGGACTTTGATACTGTGTTGAATAAAAGTGGTGAGAGTGGGCATCCTTGTCTTGTTCCTTATCTTAGAGGAAAAGCTTTCCATTTTTCACTGTTGAGTGTGATGTTAGCTGTGGGCTTAGCATATATGGTCTTTATTATGTTGAGTTACATTCCCTCTATACCCACTTTGTTGAGAGTTTTTATCATAAATATATGCTGAATTTTGTCAAATGCTTTTTCTGTATCTATGGAGATAGTCATACGATTTTTATTCTTCATTTCTTTAATGTGATGTATCACATTGACTGATTTGCGAATGTTGAACCATCCACACATCTCTGGATAAATCCCACTTTATCATGGTGTGTGATACTTTCAATGTAATGTTGAATTCAGTTTACTAATATTTTGTTGAGGATTTTACATCTATTTTCATCAAGGATGTTAGCCTATAATTTTCTTTTCTTGTGGTGTCCTTATCATCTGGTTTTGGTATCAGGGTAATGCTGGCCTCATAAAATGAGTTTGGGAGTGTTCCCTCCTCTTCTATTTTTTGTTTCCTCATTTTGTTTGACTCTGTGTTTCTGTGTATTAGATGAAACAGCCACCTCTCCAAGTCATGAAGTAGTGGCCTCGTGTAGGAGATGAACCTTATCATTCAATATTGTCCTAGCTCTTGGTTGTCTCTCAAAACTTTGTCATTGTCCAAGCAGCCTATTTTATTTTTATAGCTCCCAGTAGTTGAGGGTGTGCTAAGACCAGTGTCCCAAAGGTGAGTATTTCAGTCAGTACCTAAAGTCAAGCTGATTGGAAGCCAGACTCACAGGCAGCAACTTTTTGGGTATGTAAATATATACAGTCCTGTGGGACTACAAGTGTAAACCCTTCTGACCACCAGACCAGGCCATCCAGAGGTGTCCCCTGGGTGACAGACACAAAAATAAGGGCTTCAGATGAGTGTGTAAGCTCCTTTCTGGGAGATACCAACAAGCTGTAGTGAGGCAGAAGGAGAGTGCAAAGATGACATTCCCCATCTACATTCCTTGAGAGCATCTCTGTAGGCATCTAGATGTGCACCAAACCTGAAGCCTGCCCCTCAGGCTAAAGCTCCAGGACAAGCAAATAGGCCTCTTTCAAAGAAATACTGGGGTTGTGTCAGTCTGCCCTCTCTGCAGTGCCCTGGGGTGGTAGTCTGCCAAGAACTGTCTCTCCAATTTACAAACCTGAGACCCAGGAGCACAAGACCCCTGGCCACCAGAGCCAGGTGATAAAGGGGGATCCCCTGGAAAACAGCTACAAAAATAAGGGCACCAGATATAAAACTGGGGTACCAGACACATGTAAGAGTTCCCTCTGAGAGAGATTTATGCACTGGAGCATGGCAGAGAGAAAGCACAAAGATAGCACCCATCCTCTGAGGTCTCTGGTATGGTTCATAGTCAGCACTTAGATGCGTGCTTAATTAGAAGCCAGCCCTTCAGGCTGTAGCTATGATGATAAGCTTATAGGTTTCTTTCACAGAAAGACCGAGCTCCTAGTCTGTTGCCTCTTGCTGTGCCCTGAAGTTGGTAGTTTTTTTAAGAACTCTTTGTCCGTTGGTTACAATCCTGTAGGGCCCACAAGTTTAGCCCTGCTGGCTACCAGAGCCAGGCAAGGTAGAGACGTGCCCTGGAAACAGTCGCAAAAACTGGGGTGCCAGAAGAAGGTAAAATCTCTTTCTGAGGGATACCCATGAGCTGGAACAAGGCAGAGGGAGAGCGCAAAAATTGCATGCCCTGGTCTCTGTTCCTGGAAAGAAAATTCACAGGAACCTAGAAGTGTGCCATATCAGAAGCCTGTCCCTCAGGTCAAAGCTCCTGGAAAAGCAAATAGGCCTCTTTCTCAAAAAGACTGAGGGTGTTTTTCAATCTGTTATCTGTGCAGTACCCTGAGGATGAGAGTCTGCCAAGAACTGTTTCTCTGATTGTTACAGTCCCATGGGACCCAGGAACACAAATCCCCAAGGCTTCCAGAGCCAAACAATCTAGGGGTATCTCTTGAGTGGCAGCCACACAACCTTGGGCACAAAACATAAAAATTGAGACATCAGACACATGTAAAAGCCCCCTTCTGGGAGATACTGGTGCTCTGAAGCATGGCAGGAGAGTGTGAAGATTGCACCTACCAAGAAGAGAAAAAAAATGTCTATAGTTAAAAAAGAAAAAAAGATGGTGCCCACAGGCTTTAGCAAGGCAGAGGGAGAGTGCTGAGATGGTGCTCATTGGTTGGAGGGTAAAGATATGACAAGAAATTTTCACATAATGAGGTGTATGAGGAAGATATTCTAGTTTAAACCTGATTTGGCCTGAACTATATGTGAACTAAAGAAGCCTGACTTATGGCCTGTCAAACATACATTGCACATCTGCTTTAACCATTAATGTAAAGGGTACATTAAACATTATCCCAAAGTGAAGAATGCACTCTTTGAAGATATGGATGCATACTTCCTTTCCTACAACACCTGTAGCAGTACTGCTTTGGAGATAAGTTTCCTTTCCCAGACATCAGGGTCATGTTGACCTGCTAACCTGTAACTAAACATCTGTTTGAATCTTTGAGGAATATGTATCCTGGACATGTTTGATGTACGTTCATTGTGCTAAAAAGATGCAAAACTGTACTGGAAACCATGCTTCTCTGGAACCCTTTCTTCCTTTATGGAGGCTGCATTCCTGGGCTAGTCCTCAGCTTTGCTCAAGTAAAACTCACCTTATCTTTCCTATCTATAGAATGGTTATTGGTTATTTGCATTGACAGATAGCACCCACCAAGAAAAAGAAAAAAAGATGATGATAGCACCCACTAGCTTTAGCAAGGCAGAGAGAGATTGTGAAAATGTTGCTTGCCAGCCCCCATCCCTGAAGATTATCCCAGCAGGCCCCTGCTTCTTCAGTCAATGCTTTAAGATTAGCAAATAAATTTATTTCACATAAATTCTGGGTGCTTATAAAATGGCTGCTTCTGTGCTGTACCCTGTGGCAAATGTGTCCATGCACAAGCCCATTAAGAGCTGTTCCTCAGTTCACTACAGCACTTTGTGTCTTGTAGATACAAGCTCCATCGGTTTTCAAAGCCGGATGTTTTGGGGGCTCATCTCTCAGGTGCAGGTTTTAAAAGCTGAGTTGCCTGATTTGAGGCACAATCCCTTCGCTCCTTAGGGAGAAGTTCCTGGTTTGTGAGTTTCCTCCCAATTGTGGGTTGCCATGCTGTGGGAGGGGTTTATGGCGAGATTGGATCTCAACTTCTCCTACCTGCTTTGATGGGCCTTTTTCTTGTTTGCCCAATGTTCAGGAGTTACTCAGCTAGTTTTCATGTCTTTTTCAGAGCAAATTGTTCCATATGTAGCTGTAGATGTGGTGTGCCCATGGAAAGTGAGTTCAAGATCTTTCTACATTGCTGTCTTGAAACACCTCCATAAGACAATTGTTTTAAAGTCTTTATCTAGTAAGTCCAAAGGCTGCCTTTCCTTAGGGTTAGTTTCTTTTGACTATTTTATTACTTTGAATGAATCATTTCCCTATTTTTTTGTATGCCTTGTGATTTTTTTTTGAAAATTGAGTATTTGATAAAACAATCACCTCTGCCAATTTTTGCAAACTGACTATGCAGGGGAATACCTTCACTAATCAGCCTGGCACGAAGGCTTAAGATCTTCTCAGACCTTTTCTGGGTATGCATTTTTCCTGGGTCTGTGTTTGTGCTTTTTTCCTATTTCCTGATATGTATGGCTGCTTTTAAATATTTTAATTTCCCTGAGATTTTCACCCATTTCTTCTCTGAGCCTTAGGTGTTCTATTGTATTCTTTTTCCCGTAATCTCTTGCCCCCAGGTGCCCATGGCTCTGTAGTTCCTCTGCAGATTTCACACACCATAGCACTCAACACTACTTTCAGTGGCCTCCAACCTGAGATCCAAACTATGTCACAATTCCTGACTGAGCTCCAAGTCAGATGAGACAGAAACCAGTCCCTTGGGCAGCCATCAGACAGGCCAGAATATTGGAAACAAGTTCCATTCTTTCCTTCCATCCCAAGGGAGCAACCGGGCGGCACTGTACTGCACCAAGTTGAGAGTGGGGCAAGGGCAAGCAAAACACCACATAATTTCCTACTGTTTTGAGTGTGGCTTTGTCCTGATTGAGCATTCACCTATTTGCTGAAGATTCTTGACTGATTTCTAGAGCTCTCACAGAGCTACTTTAGTCAATCTGTTTTTGTTTACTTAACGTTTCCATGGGAGTACTTGGTCCTGGAGCTTCCTAGTCCAACATATTGCTGACATTACCCCAGATATGCTGTGTTATCATTTTCAATCAATTCAAAATATTGTCTAATTTCCCTTTTGACCCTCTATTTGACCTATTCATTATTTAGAATTGTGTTTAAATTCCTAAAATTTACTAATTTTCCAAGTTTATGTTATTGATTTTTAATTTAATTCTATTTTGGTAAGAGAAAACACATGGTATGCTTTCAATTCTTGTAAATCTGTTTAGGTTTGTTTTATAAAACAGAATATGTTTTATCTTGATGAATTCTTGAAGTGTACATGAAAACCATGTGTATTCTCTTGTTATCAGGTGGAGTGTTCTGTAATTTAATTAGGTCACTTTTAAAATCAGGTTTATTGAAATATAATTCACATACAGTTCACCCATTCAAGGGTTTTTAGTATATTCACTATGTGCAAGCATAAATACAGTTAATTTTAGGATATTTTCATAATCTCCAAAACAAACCCCATACCCTTTAGCTGTCACTCCCATGTTATCACTTTGCCCCCACCCCACATTGCCCCTAAGAAACTATTCATCTACTTTCTATCTCTATAGATTTCCCAGTTCTGGATATTTTATATGAATGGAATCATCTAACATGTGGTCTATTGTAACTAGATTCTTTCACTTAATATAATGTTCCCATGGTTCATTTCATGTAGTAGTATGTATCAGTAGTTTATTCATTTTCATGACCAAATAATATTCCATTGCACACATATGTCATATTTTATTTTTCTATTCGTCATATGATGGACATTTGGGTTGTTTTCACCTTTTGACTAATATGAATAATGCTTATGTAAACATTCATGTACAAGTTTTTTTGTGTATGGATATACGTTTTTATTTCTTTTGGGTATATACCTAGCAGTGAAATTACTGGGTTGTATTAGTCAGGGTTCTCCAAAGAAACAGAACTAATAAGATATTGTATATTTAAAGTGATGGTATAAATTCCAGTCCAAGGGCAGGAGAAGATTAATGTTCCAGCTCAAGTAAGCAGGCAGGAAGGGAAAGAATATTCCTTTCTTCTGTTTTTTATTCTATTCAGTCTTTCAACAGATTGGATAATGCCCAGCCACATTGAGCAAGGCAATACACTCCACTCAGTATACCAATTCAAATGCTAATCTGAAACAGAAACACCCTCACAGACCACCCAGAAATAATGCGTAACCAGACATTTGGGCATCCTTTATCCAGTCAAGTTGACACATAAAATTAACCATCACATGGATCATATGGTAACTCCATGTTAAACCTTTTGAGGAACTGCCATACTGTTTTCCAAACAGCTGCACCATTTTACAATGCCTCCAGAAGTATACAAGTATTATTTCTCCACATCCTCACCAACACTTGTTTTTATCTGATTTTTTAATTGTGGTCATTATAGTGAGTGTGAAGTGTTATCTCCACTGTGGTTTTGATTTACATTTCTCCAATGACTAAAGAAGCTAAGCATCTTTTCATGTGCCTATTGGCCCTTTGTATATCTTCTTGGGAAAAATATCTATTCAAGTCCTTTGCTCATTTTAAAATTATTTTTCCCTTAATTATCGAGTTGTAAGAGTTCTTTTTATATTCTGGATACGTCTCTTACCAGATATGTAATTTGCAATATATTCTGTGGGTTGTCTTTTCACTTTCTTGATGGTGTTCTTTGAAACACAAACATTTTTTCTATTGTTACTCATACTTTTGTTGTCATATCTAAGAATCCTTTGCCCCATGTTTCCTTCTAAGAGTTTTATAGTTTTAGCTCTTACATCTCAGTTTTTTCTCCAATTTTTTTTATTGATGTTTTAATGTTTTCTAACATTGTGAAATTTTTGGGTTGTACATTTTTGTTTGTCCATCACCATATATATGACTCCCTTCACCCCTTGTGCCCACCCCCCAACCCCACTGCCCCTGGTAACCACAGTCCAGTTTTCTCTGTCCATGTGTTGGTTTATATTCGACATATGAGTGAGATCATACAGTGTTTGTCTTTCTCTTTCTGGCTTATTTCACTTAACATAATACGCTCCAGGCCCATCGATGTTGTTGCAAATGGGACGATTTTGTCTTTTTTTATGGCTGAGTAGTATTCCATTGTATATATATACCACATTTTCCTAATCCAATCGTCAGTCGAGGGACACTTAGGTTGCTTCCACTTCTTGGCTATGGTGAATAATGCTGCAATGAACATAGGGGTGCATAAGCCTCTTTGGATTGTTGATTTCAGGTTCGTTGGATAGATTCCCAGTAGTGGGATGGCTGGATCATAGGGCATCTCTATTTTTAATTCTTTGAGGAATCTCCATACCGTTTTCCATAGAGGCTGCACCAATTTGCATTCCCACCAGCTGTGTATGAGGGTTCCTGTTTCTCCACATCCTCTCCAACATTTGTTGATTTTTGTCTTGGTGATTATAGCCATTCTAACAGGTGTGAGGTGGTATCTTAGTGTTGTTTTGATTTGCATTTCCCTGATGATTAGTGATGTTGAGCATCTTTTCATGTGCCTATTGGCCATCTGTATATCTTCCTTGGAGAAGTGTCTGTTCATTTCCTCTGCCCATTTTTCGATCGGGTTGTTTGTTTTTTTGTTGTTCAGTTGTGTGGGTTCTTTATATATTATGGAGATCAACCCCTTGTCAGATGTATGTTTTGCAAATATTCTCTCCCAGCTGGTTGGTTGTCTGCTCATCTTCATTCTGGTTTCATTTGTCTTATAAAAGCTCTTTAATCTGATAAAGTCACACTTGTTTATTTTTTCTTTAGTTTCCCTAGTCTGGGTAGGCATGTCATCCGAAAAGATTCCTTTAAAACCAATGTCAAATAGTGTGTTGCCTATATTTTCTTCTATGAGTTTTATAGTTTCAGGTCTCACCTTCAGGTCTTTGATCCATTTTGAGTTAATTTTTGTGAATGGCGATAGCACATGGTCCACTTTCATTCTTTTCCATGTGGCTGCCCAGTTTTCCCAACACCATTTATTGAAGAGACTTTCCTTTCTCCATTGCATGTTCTTAGCACCTTTGTCGAAAATTAGCAGTCCGTATATGTGTGGTTTTATTTCTGGGCTTTCAATTCTGTTCCATTGATCTGTGTGTCTGTTTTTGTACCAGTACCATGCTGTTTTGATTACTATTGCTTTGTAGTATGTTTTGAAGTCAGGGATTGTGATGCCACCTACTTTGTTCTTTTTTCTTAGGATTTCTTTAGCTATTCGGGGTCTTTTGTTGCCCCATATAAATTTTAGTATTCTTTTTTCTATTTCTGTGAAGAATGTCATTGGGATTCTGATTGGGATTGCATTGAATCTGTAGATTGCTTTAGGTAATATAGACATTTTAACTATGTTTATTCTTCCAATCCACGTGCATGGGATATCTTTCCATTTCTTTATGTCATCATGGATTTCTTTCAATAATGTCTTGTAGTTCTCATTGCATAGGTCCTTCACCTCCTTGGTAAGATTTATTCCTAGGTATTTTATTCTTTTTGATGCAATTGTAAATGGTATTATCTTTTTGAGCTCTCTTTCTGTTAGTTCATTATTAGCATACAGAAATGCAACTGATTTTTGTAGATTGATTTTTGTACCCTGCAACTTTGTTGTAGTTGTTGATTGTTTCTAATAGTTTTCCAACAGATTCTTTAGGGTTTTCTATATATACAATCATGTCATCTGCAAATAGTGAGAGTTTCACTTCTTCATTACCTATTTGGATTCGTTTTATTCCTTTTTCTTGCCTAATTGCTCTGACCAAAACCTCCAGTACTATGTTGAACAGGAGTGGTGAGAGTGGGCAGCCCTGTCTCGTGCCTGTTCTCAGAGGAATGGCTTTCAGTCTTTCCCCGTTGAGTATGATGTTGGCTGTGGGTTTGTCATATATGGCCTTTATTACGTTGAGGTATTTTCCTTCTATTCCCATTTTATTGAGAGTTTTTATCATAAATTGATGTTGTATCTTGTCAAATGCCTTCACTTCGTCTATTGAGATGATCATGTGGTTGTTATTCTTTGTTTTGTTGATGTGATGTATCACGTTGATTGATTGGCAGATGTTGAACCATCCCTGCGTCCCTGGTATAAATCCCACCTGATCATGGTGTATGATCTTTTCAATGTATTGTTGTATTCGGTTTGCCAATATTTTGTTGAGGATTTTTGCATCAATGTTCATCAGTGATATTGGCCTGTAATTTTCTTTCTTTGTATTGTCTTTGTCTGGTTTTGGTATCAGGGTGATGTTGGCCTCATAGAATGATTTAGGAAGTGTTCCATCTTTCTCTGTTTTTTGGAATAGTTTGAGAAGGATGCATATTAAATCTTCTTTGAATGTTTGGTAAAATTCACTGGAGAAGCCATCTGGTCCTGGACTTTTATTTTTTGGGAGGTTTTTGATTACTATTTCAATCTCTTTACTTGTTATTGGTCTATTCAGATTCTCCATTTCTTCTTGGTTCAATTTTGGGAGGTTGTATAAGTCTAAGAATTTATCCATTTCTTCTAGATTGTCCAATTTTTTGGCATATAATATCTCATAGTATTCTCTTATAATCCTCTGTATTTCCGTGGTATCCGTTGTAATTTCTCCTCTTTCATTTCTAATTTTATTTACTTGAGCCTTTTCTCTTTTTTTCTTAGTAAGCCTGGCTAAGGGTTTGTCGATTTTGTTTATCTTCTCGAAGAACCAACTCTTTGTTTCATTAATCCTTTCTACTGTTTTTTTAGTCTCCATTTCATTTATTTCTGCTCTGATTTTTATTATTTCTCTCCTTCTGCTGGCTTTGGGCTTTGTTTGTTCTTCTTTTTCTAGTTCTGTTAGGTGTAATTTAAGGTTGCCTATTTGGGCTTTTTCTTGTTTGTTAAGGTGGGCTTGTATCGCTATGCGTTTCCCTCTCAGGACCGCTTTTGCTGCATCCCATATGGTTTGATATGGCATATTATCATTTTCGTTTGTTTCCAGATAGTTTTTGATTTCTCCTTTAACTTCATCAATGATCCATTGGTTGTTCAGTAGCTTGTTGTTTAATCTCCACATTTTTGTCACTTTCCCAGTTTTTTTTTCATGGTTCATTTCCAGTTTCATGGCCTTATGGTCTGAAAAGATGCCTGTTATGATTTCAATCTTCTTAAATTTATTGAGGCTTGCTTTGTTTCCCAACATATGGTCTATCCTAGAGAATGTTCCGTGCACGCTTGAGAAGAATGTGTAGTCAGCTGTTTTTGGATGGAGTGCTCTGTATATGTCTACTAGGTCCATCTCGTCCAGTTGTTCATTTAAGTCTACTATTTCTTTATTGACTTTTTGTCTGGATGATCTATCCATTGTTGTAAGTGGGGTGTTAAGATCCCCTACTATTATTGTGTTGTTGTTGATGTCTCCTTTTAGGTTTGTTAATAGTTGCTTTATGTACATTGGTGCTCCTATGTTGTGTGCATATATATTTATAAGTGATATGTCTTCTTGATGGAGTGTCCCTTTTATCATTATATATTTCCCTTCTTTGTCTTTCTTAACCTGTTTTATCTTGAAATCTACTTTGTCTGATATGAGTATGGCAACACTTGCTTTCTTTTGTTTGCCATTAGTTTTGAGTATTGTCTTCCATCCTTTCACTCTGAGCCTGTGCTTGTCTTTAGTGCTTATATGTGTTTCCTGAAGGCAGCATATTGTTGGCTCTTGCTTTTTAATCCATCTTGCCACTCTGTATCTTTTGATTGGAGAGTTCAATCCATTTACATTTAGGGTAATTATTGATATATGAGGGCTTAATGTTGCTGTTTTGTCACTTATTTTCTGGTTCTTTTGCATTGCCTTTGTTTTTTGTCCCATTTGTTTCAGACTGCCCATTCAGTTTGGTTGTTCTGTCTTATGACTCTTCTAGTTTTCTCTTGGTTTATCATATGTGGTTTTGTTTTGATTATTTGTTTAGTGGTTACCTTGAGGTTTGGGCAAAAAATCTTGTGTATGAGATAGTCCATTATCTGATGGCCTCCTATTTCCTTATACTAAGTCAATTCAATCACTTTCCTCTTCCCCTTCTAAGTTGTTCTTGTTATACCTTGTTCTATCTTGTGTTGTGGCTGTGTGTTTACAGTGATGAGGTTAAATTTATTTTTGGTGAGTTTCTTCCTTTGATCTTTGAATATAGAATTTAAGTGGTTGTTAACCTATTCCGGTAAAGATCTACTATTTTTCTGAGTTTATCTACCTACTTTTCTCCTAGCTCCAATCTTTGTGTTCCCTTTCTCTTCTTTTTTCAGGCCTGAGGGCCTTGTTGGGTATTTCTTGTAGTGGGGGTCTCGTGGCCATGAACTCCCTTAGCTTTTGTTTATCTGAGAGAGTTACTATTTCTCCATCATATTTGAAGGATATTTTTTCCTGGATAGAGTATTCTTGGCTGAAAGTTTTTGTCTTTCAGTATTTTGAACATATCATTCCAGTGTCTTCTAGCCTGTAAACTTTCTGTTGAGAAATCCGCTGAGAGCCTGATGGGAGTTCCTTTGTATGTTATTTTTTGTTTTTGTCTAGCTGCCCTTAATCTTGTTTCTTTGTCGTTGACCCTGGCTAGCCTTACCACTAGGTGTCGTGGTGAAGGCCTTTGTCTGTTAATATATATAGGTGCTCTGTTGGCTTCGCTTACTGGTATTTCCTGCTCCTTCCCCAGATTTGGGAAATTCTCAGCTATTATTTCCTTGAATAGGCTCTCTGTTCCTCTTTCCCTCTCTTCTCCCTCAGGAATACCTATAATTCTTATGTTACATTTTCTAATAGAGTCAGATATTTCTCGGAGTCTTTCTTCATTTCTTTTTAGTCTTAGTTCTCTCTCCTCTTCCATCTGGAGTATATCTGTATTCCTATCCTCTAAAGTGCTAATTCTTTCCTCCATATTGTCAGCTCTGTTCTTTAAAGATTCCAGATTCTCCTTTATCTCCTCCATTGTGTTCTTCATGTCCATCAGCACTGATTGGTTTTTCTTTATGATTTCAATCTCTTTTGTGAAGAAACTCCTAATGTCATTGAATTATTTGTCTGTGTTGTCTCGTATTTCGTTGAGCGTTTTTATGATAGCTATTTTGAAATCTCTGTCTAAATGACAGAGACAAAACTAAATGTTTATGGATTTCTGTGTCTTTGGGGTTGATTTCTGGGTGCTTGTCATTTTGTTTCTGGCCTGGTGATTTCATATATTTTGGCATTGTGGTTCCTGTGTTGGTTTTGTTTTTCCTCATCCTGGAAATCTCTGGTTGCAATTTCCACCTGCCGCCACTGTCTGGTGGTCAAGGGCTGTGTAGTCTAAGCCCCCTGCGCTCTGCCCCAGTTTTTTTGCTGCGATCCGAAGTTTTGTTTTTTGTTTTTTGTTTTTTTCCCGCTGCGATCCACGGGTCCGGTCGTTTGATCAGGTCTGCCGCGGATCACTTGGTCTGGTCTGTCGCAGATCTCTTGGTCTGGTCTGCTGCGGATTGCTAGGTCTGCTCTGGTCGGTTGAACTGCAGGGTCCGGTTTGCAGGGAGGGGGGAGCTCTCTTTTGCCCTCTGGGTCCCTGATGTGGGAGGCTTCTCGTTTGCCCCTCTTTATCCACTCTCTGGGGTGCTCAGATGTTTATGGTAGCCCTGTGGCTTTTCGGAGTCCTCTGTGCAGGAGTTTCCCACTGGCTGAGAGAGCCCGAAGAGCTACGTTTTCCCCGCCGAGTGCTGCTCCTCCCCCCTCTCTGGGAGCCATGCGGACCAGGATCGCTGATCTGATGGGGAGGGAGAGGAGTTCTCCTTACCTCTCCCCACTTCCTCCAGGGGTCCAGCACATTCCGCTCTCAGATGTGCGGCAGTGTGGATCTTTCCGCTCTAGCTTTTCACTGTCTGGGATTCCGTTGTTGGTCTGTGACTGTTCCTTTTGTTGTATCTTGTCGGGGGAAGAGTTCACAGGAAAGCTCACTCCACCATGATGCTGACGTACTCTCTTTTCTCCATTTTGAGTTCATTTTTGTACATGTTGTGAAGTAAAGGACCAACTTCATTCTTTTGTATGTACCTATTCAGCTATCTCAGCACATTTGTTAAAAAGATGTTTTTTTCTTTTGGATCATTCTTGGCACCATTGTTGAAAATCAGTTTACAACTGTTATGAACTGAATTTGTTCCCCCCAAATTTATATGTTGAGTTCCTAACCCCCAGTACACCATAAAATAAACATATTTAGGGTTAAGGTATTTAAAGATATAATTAAGTTAAAATGAGGCTGTTAAGGTGGGCCCTAATCCAATATGACTGATATCCTTATAAGAAGAGGAAATTTGGAAACACTTGGAGGGACAACTCTGTAAGGACAGAGGAAAAAGATGGTCATCTACAAGCCAAGAAGAGAGGTCTCAGAAGAGACAACTTTGATTTTGGACTTCTAGCCTCCAGAACTGTGAAAAAATAAATTTTTGTTTTTTAAACCATCCAGTCTGTGGTGCCCCAGCAAACTAATACAATCATAAGATGTATGGGTTCATTTCTGGACTCTCAGTTCTATTCTATTGATTTATATATCTATCCTTGTGACAGTACCACACTGTCTTGATAATCACTGCCTTGTAGTAAGTTTTGAAATCAGCAGTATTGGTACACCTACTTTGTTCTTCTTTTTCAAGATCATTTTGGCTATTCTAGGTCCCTCGAAATTCCATATGAATTTTGAAATCAGCTTGTCAATGTCTATAAGATATCAATTGGGATTCCGATAAGAGTTTGTTGAATCTGTAGATTAATTTGAGTAGTACTGCCATCTTAACAATATTGTCTTCTGATCCATAAGCATGAGATATTTTCCAGTTATTTACTTATTTGATTTCTTTTAACAGTGTGGTTCTCAGAGTATAAGTTTTATATTTCTTTTGTTAAATTTATTCCTAAAAGATTTTATTATTTTTATGCTATTGTTGAGAATTTTTTCTCATTTTCAGATTGTTTATTACACGAGTAGAAACACAATTAATTTTTATATATTGATCTTGTACCCTGAAACCTTGTTGAACTTGTTTATTGGTTCTAATAGTTTTATAATGGGTTCCTTAGGATTTTCTATATATAAGATCATGTCATGTGAGAACAGAGATAGTTTTACTTCTCCTTTTCTAACGTGGATTCTTTTTATTTCTTTTTCTTGCCTAATTGTCCTGGATACAGTACAAAGTTAAATAGAAGTGGCAACAGTGGATATCCTTGTCTTGCTCTTGATCTTAGTGAAAAAGCATCCAGTTTTTCACCATTAAGCATGATGTTTGCTGTGGGTTTTTCATAGATTCCCTGTATTAGGTTGAGGAAGTTCCCTTGTGTTCCTAGTTTGCTGAATGTTTTATCTTGAAAAGGCATTGGATTCTGTCAAATAAAGTTTTCTGCATCTATCGAGATGATCATTTTATGTTTGTTTTTTATTCTATTGATATGATGCATTACATTAATTTTCAGATGTTGAACCAACCTTGTATCCCTAGTATAAATCATACTCAGTCACTGTGTATAATTATTTTTATCCTTCTACTTTCAATGTGTTGCTGGATTTTGTTTAGTAGTATTTTTTTAAGAAGTTTTGATCCATATTCAAAAGAGATGCTCTGTCGTTTTCTTTCTTGTGATGTCTTTGTTTTGTTTTAGTATCAAGTTAATACTGGCCTCATAAAAAAGTGAAGTATTCCCTTCTTGTATTGCTCGAAGAGTTTGTGAAGAATTGGTATTAACTCGTCTTTAAATGTTTGGTAGAATTCAGCTGTGAAGCCATCTGGGCCTGAGCTTTTATTTGTGTTTAGATTTTTTATTACTAATTCAATCTCTTTGCTTGTTATAGGTCTATTCAGATTATCTACTTATTTAGAGAAAGTTTTGGTAGTTTATGTTTTTCTAGGAATTTCACCATTTCATGTAAGTTATCTAATTTGTTGATATACATATGTTCATAGTACTTCTTTTTAATACTTTCCACTTGTGCAAGGTTGTTAGTAATGGCCCCTCATTCATTTCCAATTCTAACAATTTTAGTCTTTTCTCCTTTTTTCTGGGCTGTCTAGCTAAAGATATGTCCATTTTGCTGAGCTTTTATAAGAACCAGATTTTGATTTTGTTAATTTTTCTCTTTTGTTTTTCTATTCTCCATTTCATTAATTTCTGCTTTAATTTTTATTATTTCTTTCCTTCTGCTTGCTTTAAATTTAGTTAGCTTTTCTTTTTTCTAGTCTCCTAAGGTGAAAAATCAGGTTAGTTATTTGAGATCTTTCTTCTTTCTTAATATAGGTACAATCATGTGCTGCATAATTTACCCTGTATCCTGAATCTCCTCCCAATTGCTTTTCACCACAATTTCACTATTCTTGAGAATGCTCTTAGGCTGAAACTTCTCCTTTCTCTGTTGAAAATAAAGTCACTTACTTTGGGAAGATATTAGGAGCTATCTGTTTTGTGGCCTATTTCTGCCTCTAGACAAGATCTCTAAGCCTGGGTTCTGGAGCTAGGGATGGAGAAAATGGCCAGCTTCTTTCTAACACCCCCACTCTAGGAGCTGAGCTCTAGGAAGGGTGTACAGCAGCCTGAGGTCCTCTTAGCTTGTCTGTCCTGGTATGGAACCACCTCCTCATGGGCCAGAGCAAGGGTGATCAGAACCTTGGTATTCTCAGTACACCATGCCCAAGTTAAAGACTCTATTTCATGAGTGGGGGCTGGGCAGAAGGGAGCCCCTACCTCTTAACTGCAATTGTCAAGACAGCCTCCACAACAGGTAACTGGAGGCAGAAGTAGAAGTACTATGGTCCTGCTTCTCCCGGGAACAAAATCCTCTGATTTGGAACTGTAGGGAGATGGAGCCCTGTGTTCTTGGCTGCAGCAATATGGATTGGAGTCTCCACATCACTGAGTTGGGAGAGGTAATGGAGGGATGTCTTGGTTCAAATACTACAAACATCTTTCTTACTGAATTTTCATAGCTTTTTTTTGAATAGATATTTGTTCATTTACTATTTGCCCTTAGAACCCTTCCAGAGGCTTTAAATGGTTGTTGGGTCCTTAAAAATAATTTTCACCAGTTTTACTGCTGTGTGATTCAGGAGAGCTCTTCACAATGTCATGCCAGATGTCAACTGTCTAGGTCACATTTTTTATATTTTTCTTCAGTTTATTATATACTATTGTTGATTTTCTAACTACTGCTTCTGTCAATTACTGAGAGAGGAGTGTTGAAGTCTCTAAGTATATTTGTGGATTATTCCAACTCTCCTTTCAGATCTACAAGTTTTTGCCTCATATGTATTGAAGTACTGCTTTAGGTGTGTAAATATTTTTAATTTTTATGTTTTCTTGGTGAATTACTTTATGTAATACCTCTCCTTATCCCTGGTAATATTGCTTGTAGTGAAGTTTACGTTGTGTGGTATTAACAAGGCAACTCCATTCTTTCCACCCTGATATTGTTAACCTATCTATATATTTTAAATTAAAGCGGGTTCCTTGAAGACAGTGTATAATTGGATCCTGCTTTTATCCAATCTGAAAACATATGTTTTTCAATTAGTGTGTATTCATTTTCTGTCCTTGCCATAACAAGCTACCACAAATATAGCTACTTAAAACAAAACCCATTTTTAATGGCATTTCTATAGGTCAGATGTCCAGGTGGTCTCAAATGATTCTCTGCTTAGGCTCTCACAAGGATGAAATCAACATATTTGTCAGCCTGACCTGTTATTTGGGAGCCATGGTGTGAATTCAATTTAAGCCTTATTTAGGTTGTTGGCAGAATTCAATTGATTCAGCAAGATGACTAAGGTTCCAATTAGCTGCTGGCTGTTGGCCTGGGATCACTCAGCTTCTAGAGATGATGCACTTTCTTTGGCTCAGGTCCCCTTAAATCTTCAAAGCCAGCAATGAGGTAGTGAATCTTTCTCATGCTTTGAATGTCTCTGACTTTCTCTCCTGCTGCATCTCTCTGCCTTTAAGAGCTTGTGAGATTACCAAATGAAATAAGCCATACATCAAAACCTACACATTGCATGATTTTATTTATATGACATTGTGGAAAAGGTGAAAGTATTATATACAGAGAATATATTAGTGGTTGCAATTGATTTTGAATAGAGAGAGGGATTGACTACAAAGGGACTACACAAGATAAAATTTTGGATGGTAGACCTATTCTGTGTGGTACTGTGTTGGTGATTATATGATTTTATGCAGGCAAAATAAAAATCTATCAACCAGGCAAAAGAGGAATCCAGAATGGAATGCCGGCTGTGAGATGAATCTAGCTGTATTACAAATGTATTACAAAGCCTCACTGAAGAGTGTGAAAAATAAAAGAGCTGACCTAAGTAACATTTGAAAACTGTTTTTCCCTCATACTTTAAGGCTAAAGACAAAAAGAACTGTACGCAAACACTGTAGTTTAGTTAGTACATTGTTTTTCACATGGGTATAGTTTAGGAATCCTTAAACTAACTTATATATATATATATATATACACTAAGGTTGAGCAAAAAGGATATATATTTTAGATAAGAATGAATTAGAGGCAATGACAAGTATAAACAAGCACTCCCAGCATCCAGAACTTGATTTGTACATAACTTTCTCCAATAAAATGAAACAGGTATTCTTGCAGAATGGCTGATTTTAGGGCAGGGGCAGGAGTAGGGAAAATATAAGGTAAGTCTGGGGCATTTTTTAGTACTAGAAAGTAAGGAAGTGCTCAAAAAATAAAATAATGGGGTATGTTCAAGGGAAACAGGAGCCAACTTGAGAGCTCTCGATGTTGAAACCTGGAATAATTTGAGCAACAAAATAAATTACAGTATTGTATTATAACCCCCAAGTAAAATAAACATCGATGAGTCCATACTGATATAAATAAGTGACTGAATATATAAGTCAAGGGGAGAGAAAGTAAACCTTTTCATTAAAGAATTCTGTCTAATATATGTAGAAGGAATAAAGGAAATAGAAAATCACCATTAGATTACCACAGTAATAGTTGCTGTAGTAAAGATCCACTGATGAATGTAATAAAAAGAGTAAAATTTAAGAGAAACAGCCTACTTGCACAGCCACAGGTATTTCCTGTAAAATATTTATTAATTCCTGTGGTGAATTTTTTTTCAGTTTAATTGAGATATAATTGACATATAGTACTGTATAAGTTTAAGGTTACAGCATAATGACTTGACATCCATACATTGCAAAATAATTACCACAATAAGTTTAGTTAACATCCATCACCTCATATAGTTTCAAATTTCTTTTTCCTCTTGATGAGAACTTTTAGGGTTTACTCTCCTGGCAACTTTCAAATATACCATGCAGCAGTGTTAACTATAGTCATCATGATGCACATTACATCCCCTGTACTTATTTATCTTATAACTGGAAGTTTGTACCTTTGATCACTTTCACCCAATTCCCCCACACCCCCACCCTCCTCCTCTGGTAATCACAAATCTGATCTTTTTTCCTATGAGCTTTTTTTTTAGATTCCACATATAAATGAGATCATACATCTGTCTGATTTATTTCACTCAGCATAATGTCTTCAAGGTGCATCCATCTTGTCATAAATGGCAGGATTGCCTTCTTTTTAATAGCTGAATAGTATTCCATTGTATATATGTATATATATATATATATACACACATACACATATACACACACACACACACACACCACATTTTTTATCCGTTCATCTGTTGATGGACACAGGTTGTTTCCATGTCTTGGCTATTGTAAATAATGCTGCAATACATATGAAGGTGCAGATATCTTGTCAACATGGTGATTTCATTTCTTTCACATATATAACCAGAATTGGAAGTTGCTGGATCATATAGTTCTATTTTTAATTTTTTGAGGAATCTCCACACTGTTTTCCATACTGGCTGTATCCTGTGGCATTTTTAACATGTGTCCACAATTATTTGTTACTCCTCCCTGCAAAATATAGAGTTCAATTAATCTCTCCTTGACTATGGGCTGTACTTAGCAACTTGTTTCTAAATAATTTAGTATGAAAAGTAAAAGATAGTAACTTTAATGTGAAGAAACGTAGTAGACACGACTTTGAGTGATGAAGGTAACATCACCAGTAATATGTTATGTTGACATCATTAACCTCTGATAAGATGTGATAAGAAGGGCAAATACTCCTCTGTGATATTTTTCCCTAAATTCTTAACCTCAGTCTATTTACAAGAACACATAAGACAAACCCAGACTGAGGAACATTCCACAAATTACCTAACCCACAGTGTTTAAAATTGTCAAATGAAAGGACAAGAAACTGCATGAGAGGAGACTAAGGACACATTATGACTAAACGTAAGGTGGTTTCCTGGATTGGCTCCTGGATCAGTAAAATAGACATCTGTTAAAAAACTGGGGAAATGCAAATAAAGTCTGTAGTTTAGTTAATAGTATTGTACCCATGTTAACCTCTTAACTTTGAGAATTGTGCTATGATTATGTACAATTTAACATTAGGGGAAGCTGGGTAAAGATTATACAGAAACTATCTACAGTAACTTTGTAAATCTTCCATAAATCTAAAACTTTTCAAACTTAAAAAACACTTTAGGGCCCAGCCTGGTGGCATAGTGGTTGGGTTCACATGCTCCACTTTGGCGTCCTGGGGTTCACAGGTTTGAATTCCAGGCGCAGACTGATGCACCACTCATCAAGCCATGCTGTGGTGGTATCTCACATACAAAAATAGAGGAAGATGGGCGAGATGTTAGCTCACAGCTAAACTTCCCCAGCAAAAAGAGGAATATTGGCAACAGATGTTAGCTCAGGGCCAATCTTCCTCACCAAAAAAAAACCACAGTTTACATTCCCCCTAAATTCAAGAAAAAGACGAAGATGTCTTCTTTCACCACTTTTATTCAACATTGAGCTAAAGGTTCTGAGCAAGACAATTAGGCAAGAAGAAATAAAAGGCATCTAGATTGGAAAAGAAGAAGTATAATTATCTCTGTTTGCAGATAATATGATCCTGTATATAGAAAATCCTAAAGAATCCACTAAAAACTATTAAACAAAAAAAATGCTCATCAAGTATCAGGATACAATATAATAGGCAAGAATCAATTGTATTATGATACCCTAGAAATAAAAAAATTCTGAAAATAAAATTAAGAAAACAATTCCATATATAACATAAAAAAGTACCTAAGAATAAATTTAACATAGTAAGTGCAAGACTTTTATATTGAGAACTATACAACATTGTTGAAAAAATTAAAGTAGATCTAAATAAATGGAAAACATTCCGTGTTCATGTAGTGGAAGGCTTAATATTGGCAACACTCTCCAAATTGATTTACAGATTCAAGGCACACCATATACAAAAATTGCCTCAAAATATATCAAAGATCTAAATGTAAGCACTAATACTATAACACTTTAGAATAAAACACAGGTATAAATATTTATGATCTGGGGCCGGCCCCATGGCATAGCACTTAAGTGCATGTGCTCCGCTGCTGGCGGCAGGGGTTCAGATCCTGGGCCCGCACGAACGCACCGTTTGTCAGCCCATGCTGTGGCGGCATCCCACATAAAGTGGAGGAAGATCTGCACGGATGTCAGCTCAGGGCCAGTCTTCCTCAGCAAAAAAGTGGAGGATGGGCATGGATGTTAGCTCAGGGCTGATCTTCCTCACAAAATAAATAAATAAATAAATAAATAAATTAAATAAATAAATAAATAAATATTTATAATCTAGGATTAGGCAATGGTTACTTAGATATGACACCAAAATTACAAGCAAAATGAGAAAATATAAATACATTGGACTTCAGCAAAATATACAACTTTGTGCTTCAAAGGATGTGATCAAGAAAGTGAAAGACAACCCATAGAATGGGAGAAAAATTTTGCAACTCATATTTCTAATATAGAACATAAATCTAGAATACATAAGGAAGTCTTACAACTCAATATCAAAAAGACAAATAACCCAACTAAAAAATGGACACCAATCTGAATAGACAGTTGTCCAAAGAAGATATCCAAATTGCAAATAAGCACATGAAAAGATTCTCAAAACCATTAGTTATTAAGGAATTCCAAATCAAATCCACAATGAGATACCCTTCACACACACTAGAATGGCTATAATAGGAAATTGGGACAATGACAATTTTTGAGGAAGTTGTGCAGAAATTGGAACCCCTGCACATTGCTGGTGAGAATGTGAAATAGTGCAGCCACTTTGGAAACAGTTTTTCAATTCTTCAAAGGGTTAAACATAAAGTTACCATATGAGGGCCGGCCCCGTGGCTTAGCGGTTAAGTGCGCGCGCTCCGCTGCTGGCGGCCCGGGTTTGGATCCCGGGCGCGCACTGACGCACCGCTTCTCCGGCCATGCTGAGGCCGCGTCCCACATACAGCAACTGGAAGGATGTGCAGCTATGACATACAACTATCTACTGGGGCTTTGGGGGAAACATAAATAAATAAAATTAAAAAAAAAAAGTTACCATATGACCCAGCAATTCCAATTTTAGCTATATATCTAAGAAAAATAAAAACATGCTCACACAAAATCATTTATGTGAATGTTCATAATAACACCATTTATATAGCTAAAAATTGGAAAAACCAATGTCTATCAATTAATGAATGGATAAGTAGTCTGTGGTATATCCATACAGTGGAATATTATTCAACAATGAACACAAATGAAGTACTAAGACATGTTACAACATGGATGAACCTTGAAAATAATATGCCAAATAAAACCAGTCACAAAACAACACATATTGTATAATTCTATTTATATGAAATATCCAGAATAGGCAAATCTATAGAGACAGAAAGTAGATTAGTGGTTAACTAAGATTGGGTCTTTGGAGGCAGGGGGAGAATGAGGAGTGACAGCTAAAAGATAGAGTTTATTTTTGGGGTGATAATGTTCTAAAATCAATCATGGTGTATATTATACAACTTTGGGAATATACTAAAAACCATTGAATTGTACAGTGTAAATGGGTGAATTGTATCATATGTGAATTGTATTTTGATAAAGGTTTTATTAAAATATTTATAATATATATTTGCTCTAGTTAATATGGACTAAGAGGCACCAGATATGCATTCCCATGTGAACAATTTTAAAAGATATATTAATTCTTTTAAAACGTTGGATATGGGCCAATGAGTGACAGTAATCCCTGAGAGATGAGAAACAAATGGAGTGCATCGTACAACTGCCCCAGTTTAGTTCGCAGAGAAAGTTTCCAGGCAATGTTGCAGGGAGGGTGAACCACAGCAGAGCTTGCTATCTATGTGAGTTGAGGTAATGGAGTAGGTGTTCCAGGGAGGCCAAGGAGGATAGAATTTGCAGGACAGAGCATCACAGAGGAGAGATATACACACAGAGAGAACTCTGAAGTTCTGCAGTAGGTTTCACTCGAGTTTTCACTTGTATACCAATTAGTGCATGCATGTGTGGAATCTATATAAGGAGTAGAAGAACCATCTAAAACTATTACAGCAAACAATACTCATAGGTCATAAAGGGCAGAGAGAACTGCCTGATATTAACAACCAAAGTGGAATATCTCATATTTCAAAGTGCATGGGGCAGAGTTATGTTTCTCATCTCATTCGTGGGTAAAAATTAGCCATAGACTAAATTTTGGCTCTGGTCCCTCCTAACAAAGTTTAAAATAATGCACAAAATGATCTGTTTCCCAGTATTTTAACTATAATGCAGAATAAATATCAAGAATATTTATAAGAAAAAAAAATCCAGAACATGAAGTGAAAATTTACAGTGTCTGGCATCCAATTTTAAAATAAGAGGTATGCAAAAACATGGAAAAATAGTGAAAAAAATAAATCAAAACTGACTCTAAAATGACAAATATGATGAAATTAGTAGACCAGGATATTATAATTCTATTCCATATACTCAGAGTATTAGAGAAAATAGCAAACATTTTAAGAGGAGATGTTAAATATTCTTTAAAAGACCCAAAATAAACTTCTAGAGACGAAACTACAATGCCTGAGTTGTAAATTCCTTAAATGGGATTAATGGAAGATCAGACTTTGCAGGAAAAAAAGTGAATTTGGTGAATTAGCAATAAAAAATGTCAAAATAAAACACAGATAAAAAAAGATTGGGAAAAAGTTCCTATCATCAGTGAGTTCTCTGACAACTTCAAATGGCCAAATATACACACATTCAGAGACAGACCTCAAAGGAGAGGGAATGCAAAACAAAAATATTTGAAGAATAATGGCTGAAATGTTTCCAAAGTTGATTAAAAACATAAACTCACAGATCGAACAAGTTCAATGAACCTCAAGCATCATAAAAATGAAGGAAATTACATCATGGGATTCATTATGTAATTGCTTAAAACTAATGATAAAGAGAAAATCATCAAAGAGTAGCCAGAGGGCAAATGACACATTGCATACAGAATAATAAAGATATGAATAACGTCAGATTTCTCAGTAGAAAAAGTGCAAGCAAGAAGACAATGGAGTGAAATCTTTAAGATACTGAAAAAAAAATTAAAGAGTAAACTTAGAATTATTTTGTCAGTAAAAATACCTTCTAAAAATTAAGGCAGTGCAACTATGACATACAACTATCTACTGGGGATTTGGGGAAAAAAAGGAGGAGGATTGGCAATAGATGTTAGCTCAGAGCTGGGCTTCCTCAGCAAAAAGAGGAGGATTAGCACGGATGTCAGCTCAGGGCTGATCTCCCTCACACACAAAAAAATAATAATAATGATAATAAAAATTAAGGCAAAATACTTTCTCAGAAATAAAATTCGCAAAGTATTCATCCCCAGCAGATCTCCATAAAATAAATGCAAAATAAATTCCTTCAAGCATAGGGAAAATGATACCAGATGGAAATCTGGATCTAAATAAAGAGTAAGGAGCACAGAAATTAGAAAATACATGAGTAATCTGAACATTTTCTTATTATGCACATCTAAAAAAATATAATCAACTATTTAAAGAAAATTACAACAATGGGGTCAATAACATATGCAGAATCTAAGTGCATTGCAAAAGTAGCACATAGTCCAGGAGGGGAGAAAAAGAAGTACGACGTTGTAAGTTTCATATACAAAGTGTGATAGCATAGTATCACTTGAAGTTAGACTATGATAAGTCAAGGATGTATACTATAAAACTCAAAGCAACCAAAGCAACTACTAACATAATTCAATAAAGAGTTATAGATAAAAGCCAACAATGTACAAAAATACAATTATAACAAATATTCTATTAATCTGAAAGAAAGTAAAAAGAGGGTAAAGTGAACAATAAGCAAGTGGAACAATTAGAAAACAAATATCAAGATGGTAACTGAAAGCTCAATCATATCAATATTCACACTAATTGTAAATAATATAAATATCCAAAATAAAAAGCAAAGATTGTCAGATTGAATGAAAAAAAAAAAGACACAACCATATGCTGCCTAATAGGAATTCACAATAATAAATAAAATACAAAGAGCTTAAAAATAAAAACACAAAGCACTTAAGTAAAAGGATTGAAAAAGATATACCATGCACACACTAATAAAAAGAAAGATGCAATAGCTATATTAATATCATACAAAGTAGATTTTAGAGCAAAGAATATTATCAAGAATAAAGAATCAATTCATAATAATAAGATGTCAATTCTTCAAGAGGACAAAAATTATAAACTTTCAGGTGCCTAGTAATACAGCCATAAAACATATGAGGCAAAAACTGAAAGAATTGCTAGGATAAATGGACAAGGTCAGAATTATAATTGGACATTCTTATACCACTCTCTCAGTAATTGATAGAACAAACAGCCAAAATATCAATAAATGTATAGAAGACTTGAAAAGCACTATCAACCAACTTAACTAACACATAAACAACAGAATAAAATTTTTTCAAGTGCACACAGAACATATGCGAAGAAAGACCACATTTGGGGCTATAAAACAAATCTCGATTAATTTTCAAAAGTTCAAATCATACAAAGTATGTTTTTGATCAAAATGGAATTATATTAGAAATCAATGACAAAAAGATCTCTGTAAAATTCCCAAATATTTACAAAATAAGTAACACTTCTGAATAACCAATGGGTCAAATAATAAATCAAAAGAGAAATTATAAATTATTTTGAACTGAAAGAAAATGAAAATAAAACATTTCGGAATTCGTGGGATGCCACTAAAGCAGAAATGAGAAGAAAATTTGTGGCACTAAACATCTATAATAGAAAGACGAAAGATCTGAATCAAATGACCTCAGTTGCCACTTTATGAAACTAGAAAAGTAAGAGCCAATAAAATCCAAAGTATGCATAAAAAATGAAATAATAAAGATCAGAGGAAACAATAATGAAATAGAAAAACAAAAATGATAGAAAAAATATCAGTAAAACCAAAAGCTGATTCTTTGAGAAGACCAATAAAATTGATAAATCTCTAGGTAGACTGATTAGAAAAAATGAGAGATGAAGAGAAATATCACCTCTACAGAGTCTACATATATTAAATCAATAATAAGGGAATATTATGAACAACTATATGCCAATAAATTCAACAACTTAGACGAAATGGACAGTATTCCTGAAAGACACACACGACCAAAATCATCCAACAAGAAATAGATAACTCAAATAGTAAATTATCTAATAAGAAAATTGAATGTACAGATAAAAATCTTCCCCAAAAGTAAATTCCTAGCCCAGTTGGCATCACTGGTGAATTATACCAAACACTTAATAAAAAAAGATACGAAAGTCACCCAAAATTTAAAAAACTGAAGAGGAAAGAATACTTCCTAACTCATTATGTGAGGCCTATATTGTCCTAATACTCAAAACCAGACATTACTAGAAAGCTGAAACCAATATCTCTGATGAACACAGATGCAAAAATTCTAAATAAAATTTTAACAAATTGAATCCAGTAATATATTAAGTGAATAATAAATACATCATGACTAAATAGGGTTTATTGCAGGAATGAAAGATGGATTTAATGTACAAAATTAATTAATGTAATTAATCATTTAAAATGAAGAATACCATAAGATCATATCATTAGAAGTAGAAAAATAATTTGATAAAATCTAATATCCATCCCTGCTAAAACTTTCAACAAACTAAATAGAAAGTAATTTCCTCAATTTGATAAAGGGCATCTGCAAAAACCTACAACTAACATCATATTTAATGGTGAGAGGCTGAATGTTTTCACCCTGAAATTATAAACTAGGCAAGGAGGCCCTCTGTCACCATTTCTATTTAATATTGTACTGGTGGTGCTAACTCATGCAATATAGATATAAAAAGAAATAAAACACATCAAGAATGGAAAGGAAGAAACAAAACTCTCTTTAGTTAAAAATTTCACGATTGTCTATGTAGAAAATCCTATGGAATCTGCAAAAAGGCAACAAGAACTAACAAATAAATTTAACAAGTTTTAAGGATATTAAATCAATATAGAAACTCAACTGAATTTCAGTATACCAGCAAGGAATAATTGAACACACTAACATTAACAGTAGTATCAGAAATATAAAATACCTAGAGGGTAAATTTGACAAAAGATATAACCCAGTACAGTGATTTTTAAGACACAGAAATTTGTTGAAAGAAATTAAAGAAGAACAAAAGTTAATGGAGAGACACATAGAGTTCCTGGGTCAGAAGATTCAATATTGTTAAGAGGTCAATTCGCCCAAAATTTATCTGTAGATTCAACTCAGTTCACATCACATCCCAGCAGTCTTTCTGTAGAAAGTGACAAGTAGATTCAATAATTCATATGTAAATACAGAAGATCTAGAATAGCCAAACAGGTTTGAACTAGGAGGACAAAGTTGGAGGAATAAAACAACGTGATTTCAAGACTTATACAGTTATAGTAATAAAGACATTGTGGTATTAGCATGAAGATAGACAAATAGATCAATGGAGCATAAATAGACCCACATATATATGGATAATTGATTTTTAACAAATGTGCAAACACAATTCAGTGAATATAGGATCATATTTTCAAAAAATGGTGCTGGAATAATTGAATATCTGTACACACAAAAAAATAAATTTCAATCCATATCTCATAACATACATAAAAATTAATTCAAAATGGATCACAAATCTAAATGTAAAAACTAAAATCATAAAATGTCTAGAAGAAAACAGGAAATCTCTTTTCACTTTGGATTAGGCAAATATTTTTTAGGTAGAAAACAAAAAACATGAGTCAAAAAAGAAAAAATGATAAATTGGACAGCTGATTTTTGAATTGTATTGTGAAGGCCATGAGAAGATAAGACAGACCAGGAGAAAATATTTGCAACCCAATAAAAAAACTGGAAAAATATTTGAAGAGATTAATCAAAAAAAGCTATATGGATTGTAAATAAAAACAAGATGTTTGGCATCATTAGTCATTAGGGAAATGCAAATTAAAACTAGAAGTCAGAGGCTTCTGACTTACTTGACAAAGACTATTAAGACAACTGTATTTTTAATTGAAATATACTTAGTGTATAACATTGTATAAATTTAAGGTGTATGGCGTTAATTTGATACATTTATATATTGTGATATGATTGCCATTGTAGTGATAATTAGCACTTCTATTACATTACATAGTTATCATTTCTTTTTAGTGGTTGGAATAATTAAGTTCTAGTCTGTTAACAAGTTTGATGATTATAATACAGTATTGAAGACAACTGTCTTAAATAGGCTCAATGACCTAAAGGAGAATACAGACAATGAAAGGAAATCAGAAAAGTGATACATGAACAAAATGAGAATAGCAATAAAGAGAGAGGAATTATAAAAAGAAAAAAATTCTGGAGTTACAAAGTAGAACTGAATTGAAAAATTCACTAGAGAGAGAATTCAGCTGCAGACTAGAGAGCTCAGCTGCAGACTTCAACAGGTAGAATAAAGAATAAGTAGACTTGAAGACAGGTCAATTAAAATTGTCAAATCTGAGGAGCAAAAAGAAAAAAGAATTAAGAAAAGAGAACAGATCCTAAGGGACTTATGGGAGACAATCAAGTGGATCAATATATGCAACATGGGTGTCTCAGAAGGAGATGAGAGAGAAAGGAGTAGAAATGATGGCAGAAAACTTCCAAAATTTTAGGAAATACATGAATCTACAAATACAAGAAGGTCACTGAACTCCAAGTGGTATAAATCCAAAGACGCCAACCCTGAAACACAATATAATCAAGTTGTCGGAAAAAAAAAAAAAAAACACAGAATAGCAGGAAGAGAAAAGCTACTCATTACATACAAGGGGGCCTCAATAAGATTATGAGCAGGTTTTTTCAGCAGAACACATGATGGCCAGAAGACAGTAGGATGATATATGTAAAATGCTTAAAGACAAAAAAAACCCTGTCAATCAAGAATACTATATCCAGCAAAACTATCCTTCAAAAAAATGAAAAGAGAAATTAAGAAAGATAAACAAAAGCTGAGGGAGTTTATTACCACTAGACCTGCCCTACAAGAAATGATAAAGGGAGTTCTTCAAGTTGACATAAAAGAACATTAGACAATAACTCAGTCATATGAAAATATAAAATTCTACAGTAATGGTAAATATATGAACAAACATAAATATAGGTATTACTGTAATTTTGGTTTATAATTCCAATTTTAATTATTTTGTAGTGTTTAAAAGACAAAAACAAAAACTATAGATCATATTTATGGGTTCACAATAAATAAAGGTGTAATTTGTGACATCAATAACATAAAATAGGGGAGGGTGAGCAGTGTTGTAAAGAAATAGATTTTTGCATGTGGTTGAAAGTAAGTTGGTATCAGTCTAAAATAGACTGTTATAAATTTTGGATGTTTTATTTAATCTCCCTGTCAACCACAAAGAAAACATCCATACAATATACCCAAAAGGAAATGAAAGGGAATCAAAATGTGTCATTATAGAAAATCAACTAAACACAAAGGAAGGGAGTAAAGGAGAAAATGAAAAACAAAACTGGAGTAAGACATACAGAAAACAACTACAAAATGGCAATATTAAGTCCTTCCCTACCAGTAAGTATATTAAATGTAAATTGATTAAACTCCCCAATCAAAAGAGACAGATTGAAGGACTTCCAGTTTCCAGTTCTGTATATAAGGAGCGTGGAAGTTGTCACTCTGTCCTAAAAATAAGTAAAAAGCTGAACTCTCCTTGGAGCCATAAGAGAGGGGAGGACACAGGGCAAACCACTGTCCCCAAGACTGGAGAGACAAACAGGAGGACACAGGGAGTCACAGTTTACCAGAGCAGAGACTCATGAGCAAAAACTGCCATGGGAACCAGTGCTGAGGTGGTAAAATCTGGACTATAATTGGTGAATTGTTTGTGGCTCAATGTGAACAAATGTGAGAGTTAACTCCAGGGGGATGTCAACAATACTTTGACACCTATCTACAGGAGCTCAAAGAGGTACCCACAATAAATGTCAGAGAAAAATCTCCTTGTGATTCCAGCCAGGGTGAGGAAAAGGAACCATTTTGAAATACACAAGAACACTCTGTTCTTCTTAACAAGGCATGCCCTCAGGGGAAACTAGTTAACCAGAGCCTAACCTGCTTGGGTATTACCAGAGTGTAACTGAACTGGGGAAGAGAAATATTCAACTCCATATGGCTTTAGCCTTACTTGTGGGAGAAGGGAAATAACCAGCTCCAGTCCACTATAGCCATCCTGTCCCACCTAGGGGGAGAGAAAAAAACTGAGAAACACTTGTAAAGTTCACACTGTGGAAGCATAGGCTCACTGAAGTCTGATGCATAATCATAAGACTATAGGATGCCTCCCTTCCCCCCATAACTCGCCATCTCATTACTAAAGTCATATATTTATAGCTGTTCCTTTTATGGTACATCATGTACAGCTATCAAGAAAAAATAACAAGGCATACTTGTAAAAAGGCAAAAAACACAATTGGAAGAGACAGAGCAAGCATCAGAACCAGACATGGCAGGGCTGTTGGAATTATCAGACTGGGAATTCAAAACATCTATGATTAATATGCTAATGGCCCTATTGGATAAAGAAGACAGCAAGCAAGAAGAGATGGGCAATGTAAGTAGAGAGATGGAAATCCTGAGGAAGAACCAAATAGAAATGCTAGAAATAAGAAACACTATAACAGAAATGAGGAATTCCTTTGATGGGCTTATTAGTAGACCAGATATGACTGAGGAAAGAATATCTGAGCTAGAGAATACATCAATACAATCCTCAAAAACTAAAAAAAAAAAAAGAGATCAAAGACTGAACAAAAGAACAATAGAATATCCAAGGACTGGGGGACAACTACAAAGGGTGTAACATTAGTGTAATGGAAATACCAGAAGGAGAAGAAAAGAATAGAAGAAATATTTATAACAATAAGGACTGAGAATTTCCCCAAATTAATGTCAGACACCAAACCACAGATCCAGGAAGGTCAGAGAACATTAAGCAGGATAAATGCCCAAACACTACATCTCTGCATATTATTTTCAAATTACATAAAATCAAAAAAAAAAAAAAAAGGACAAATCCTGAAAGAAGCCAGAGGGAAAAAACCTTACATATGCAGGAACAAAGATAAAAGTAATCTCTCTTTCTCTGCCTGACTAAAGGTTTATGAGTTTTATTGATCTAGTCAAAGAACCAGCTTTTTTTGTTGATTTACTCTATTGTTTTCTTGTTTTTAATTTTGTTGATTTCTGTTCTAATTTTTATTTCCATTATTCTGCTTGTTTTAGGTTTACATTTCTTTTCTTTACTTTCCAAAGATAGAAGCTTAGGCTATTGATTTTAGATATTTCTTCTTTTCTAATACATGCATTTAATGCGATACATTTTCCTCTAAGCAGAGCTTTAGCTGCATATCACAAATTTTGATATATTATACTTTAATTTTCATCTAGTTGAAAATATTATTTAATTTCCCTGGAGACTTCCTCTTTTGCAAATGTGTTTTGTTTAATTTCCAAGTATGTGGAGGTTTTCTAGATGTCTTTCTGTTGTTGATCCTAGTTTAATTATGTTATTTCCAGAGAACATACTTCATATGATTTCTATTTTTTAAAATGTGTTAAGATTTGTTTTATGGCCTAGGATATGGTCTATTTTGGTGAATGGTTTATGTATACCTGAGAAGAATGTGTATTCTGCTCTTGTTGGGAGGGTGTTCTATAAAGTTTAGTTAAGCCACATTGGTTGACTTTTTTAGGGTATTTTCACTCAGTATAAATTACTAGGTTGATAGTTATTTTCTTTCAACACTTAAAATATGTATTCTTCCTTGCATGGTTTCTGAAGAGAAATCTGCTATAATTCTTATCCTTCTTCCTCTGTAGGCAATGTGCCCCCAACCCTGGCTGACTGCAAGATTTTCTCCTTGCTGTTAGTTTTTAGCAGTATAATTATGATATGACTAGGTGTGTATGTGTTTTTATTTTGTTTTGTTTTGTATTTATCCTGCATGATGTTCTCTGAAATTCTTAAGTCTGTAGTGTTTGTTAGTAATTTTGGAAAATTCTCAGCCAGTATTTCATCAAATATTTCTTCTGTTTCGTTCTCTCTCTTCTACTTATAGGATTCCAATGACATGTATATATTAATTACACCACTTTACATTGTCCCATAATGCTTGCATATTCTGTATTCTTTTCCTACTCTTTTTCCACTTAGTATTTCAGTTTGGGTAATTTCTATTGGCTCACCTTCAAGATTAGTGATTATTTCCTCAACTGCAGTGAGTCTACCGATGAGCCCATCAAAGATAATCTAATTTCTGTTTTAGTGGTTTTTATTTCTAGCATCTCCATTTTATTCTTTCTTACAGTTTCTTTCTGCTCAAACTACTGATGTAATCTTGCATGTTTTTTGCTGTTTCCATTAGAGCTTTTAACACAGGGTTTCCAAGGTTTTCCAATCTCACCATAATAAACATTTTCAGCCAGATAATTCTGTTGTAAGGTGCTGTTCTGGGCATTATAGGAGGTTTAACATCATCCCTGATCTCTACCTGCTAGAAGCCAGTAACACATCTTATGACAGTGATAAAAACCCCAGACATTTCCAAATGTTCCCTGTGGGAAAAATTGCCCCCGTTGAGAACCAGTGCTTTAATATGTTAATCATAGCTGTTTTAAATTCCCCTTTTGATAGTTCCAACAGTCGTGTCATATCTGAGTCTGCTTTAGTTGGTTTCTTTGTCTCTTTGAACTGTTTTTTTCATGTTTTAGGTTATGCCACATAGATTTTTTGTTGAAAGATAAACACGTATAGTAGATACTGAGATAAGTTTTTTTTGTACTTCAAGATTACCATGCTTTTCCTTCTGCTGTGCCTTTAGCATGGATGTTTGTGTTGATCTAGTCAGGAGTTGGACAAGGTTTGAAATTTGCTTAGTTGCTATGGTTACCAGAGTTGGAATTTGTTGTTATGATTATCAGAGTTGAATTTTGTTATTGCTATGGGCACCAGAGATTTCAAAATCCTCTAGTGACACCTGTTTTTATCTGTCTTTTTGTCTTTGGATCTTTCATTTGTTTTGCTCCCCAAAGTCTGTCTCTTGCCATTCTGCCAGCTGTACTTCACTATAATATTTACTCCAGGTTTGTTAGCCTGGTGAGGGGGAGGTGGGTGAAGGGGGCATTCTATAATGTTCTTTTTAAGCCTCAGTTTTAGGCAAGTTTTTTTAACCTGGGTTCTGAGGTATGTTCTTCACAAGTATTCCTTACCCCTCCGCTAAATGTAGAAGCTTCTAGGGAGATGAATATTGGTGCCACTTTGGTGGAGGTCTCCATTCCCCTCACTCGACTGCAATGGATTTCCACTAGTGCACTACACTGAAGATGGAGTCTTTAGTTGAGTAGTGTAGATAGAGGGCAGAAGAATGTTGGTCTAGGTTGATTTTGGCAGTGGTTGTTGTTCTTTTCCTCCAGCTTGAAACATGGCGTATCTTTCTTAGAATTATTTTCAGTCTTGCCTGTGGGATTTCTGGGGGAAAAAAGGCCTGCAAAAAGGTGAGAACCCATTTATGCCTGAGGCCCCCAAGGGATTCATGGTCTCATGCTAGTTCACAATTGGCCTTTAGCATTTCACTAGATATTTCTAGTTTAATATTTCTACAGTTTATATGGCACTCAGTGACATCTCTTCTGAGTAGACAATGATCCAGTCCTGTTTTTCCTTGCAAGCAACTGTATCCAGATTTCAGGTCAGTTATCTGCCCTTTGACTTCAATTCTCTGATAGGTTCAAGAAAAGTTGCTAATTCACTTTTCGTCCAACATTTTTCTTGTAAAATTCAAAGTGATGCTCTTTCCACATCTCTATATCTTCCAGCTGAAAACAGAAACTACTGTCAATAAATTTTAAGGACATTTAAATAATAAAAATTACCATATATGTTTACACATTTTTATCATTTTTGGGCACTTTCATTCCTTTGTGTAGATCCATACTTCCACATGGTATCCTTTCCTTCTGTACGAGAGAGATTATTTAACATTTTTTGTAGTGTAGATCTGCTGCTCATGTATGTCTGAAAAAGGTCTTCATTTCAGCCTCATTTAAGCATTCATTTTTTGAAAGATTTTTTTCTGGGTATAGAATTCTAGGCTGACAGTTTTTTCTTTGTGTACCTGTATTAGTTAGGGTAATACAGAGAAAAAGAACCAATACAATATAATTAGAGAGAGAGTGTGATTTATTTTTTAAAAATTGGGGAGTCAGAGGGAGAGAAGGAAGATGGTAGCATAGGAGGATCCTGATCCTGCCTCCTCCCATGGACACAACAAACCTACACCTACCTGTGGAACAATTTCTTCTGAAAGAGATCTGGAAACTGGATGAAAAGAACCTCCACAATAAGTGACAACAAACAGATGGGTAGAACAGGCAGAGGTACAATCCTGTTGAGGAAAAATCCACATCCTAGCCATGGCATTTCATGGTCAGGAGCAATATCAAAGATACAGAGATTTTTCTGGAGGAACAGGGGATTTGAGCTCTACATTAGGCACCCCAGCCCTTAGATCCATTAGAAGAGAGATGAGATCCCAAAAGAACTAGCTTTAAAAATAAATGGAGAATATGCCGAGGAATTATAGAACTTCAGGGAAAAGAAAAACTGTCTTTAAAGGGCTGATGCACAGACTCACTTGACCCGGAAATCAACACAAAAACACCAGATAGAAAAGTGCATAGTCCATTGGTAAATTAGACTCACTGAGCTTGGAGCCCATCCCAAAGAGTCAGGAGGTGGCTTGGGCCCTCCCCTCAGGGGAAAAGATACTGGTGGCAGCCATTTTTGTGACCTAGCTCAGCCATGCTGACACAGGCTCTGGAAAGTGTCATTTGGAATCCCTTCTCTAGAATGTTAGTGCAGGGGCCTACCCCACCCATTGGAGAACTTGAGGCAATAGAGCACAGCCAAACAGTGCAAGCAGCCTGCCCAGGGACTTGCCCTGCCCACCAACATGCCTGAAAAAGTTGTATGCTGCAATGATAGGGGCCTGCCCAATCCATTAGTGCACCTGAAGAACTTGTGCACTACCTGACTGCATAGCTAGCTCATGCCAGATGCTTGCCCCACCAAAGAGTGAACTAGCAAGAGTTGCATGTCTGGGCTACAAACCCAGCTGCACTGGGGACCAGCCAAGCCTACCCAAATGCCCACAGAAATAGCAGCCTTTCCACAAGAGAAGGACACATGTAGCACACACAAGGGACACCCTTGAGGCATTTGGCATGGGTGATGAGAGGTGAGCATGCTGCTGGGCCCCATAAGACATCTCCTACATAAGACCACATTTTCAAGATTGAGATACACAGCTGATCTACCTAATACATAGAAATAAGCACAGAGAAGTAGGCAAAATGAGGATACAAAGGAATATATTCCAAATAAAAGAACAGAACAAATCCTCAGAAAAATAAACAAAACAGAGATAAACAATCTACCTGAGAAAGAGTACAAACTAATGGTCATAAGGATGCTCACTGAACTTCGGAGAAGAATAGATGAACACAGTAAGAATGTCAACAAAGAATTAGAAAATGTAAAAAAGAACTAATCATAGCTGAAGAATACAATAATTGAAATGAAAAATTCACTAGAGGGAATCAACAGCAGAGTAGATGTCACAGAAGAATGGATCAGTGATCTGTATGACAGAGTATAGGAAATCACCAAAGCTGAACAGAAAAAAGAAAAAAAAGAATTAAAAATAATGAGGACAGCTTAAGGGACTTCTGGAACAACATCAAGCATACTAATATTTGCATTATAGGTGTTACAGAAGGAGAAGAGAGATACAAAGTGCCAGATAACTTATTTGAAGAAATAGTAGCTGAAAATTTCCCTAACTTTAAGAAGGAAACAAACATCCAGCTACAGGAAGCACAGAGAGTATCAAACAAGGTAAACCCAAAAAGGCCCACACCAAGACACATCATAATTACAATGTTAAGAATTAAAGATAAAGAGGGAACCTTAAAAGCTGAGAGAGAAAGGCAACAAGTTATGCACAAGGGAAACACCATAAGGCTATCAGCTGACTTCTCAGCAGAAACCTTACAGGCAAGAAGGCAGTGGCACAATATATTCAAAGTGCTGAAAGGAAAAAATCTACAATGAAGAATACTCTACCTGGCAAGGTTATCACTCAGAATTGAAGGAGAGATAAAGAGTTTTCCAGATAAGCATAAACTAAAGGAGTTCATCACCACTAAACTGGTCTTACAAGAAATGTTAAAGAGACTTCTTTAAGTGGAAAAGAAAAGGCCACAGAAAGAAATGAGAAAATTATCAAAGAGAAAATATCACTGATAAAGGCAAATATATAGTAAAGGGAACAAATCAATCACCTATAAAGCTAGTATGAAGGTCAAAAGACAAAAGTACTAAAATCATCTATATCTACAATAAGTGGATAATGGATAAACAAAACCAAAAAAAGATAAAATATGATGTCAAATACATAAAACGTTGGGGAGAGAGTAAAAGTGTGGAGCTTTTAGTGTGAGGTTGACCTTAAGAGACCATCAACCTAATATAGATTGCTATATACATAGGTTATTATATATGAACCTCATGGTAACCACAAACAAAAAACTATATTTAACACACAAAAATAAAAAGAAAGGAGCCCAACCATAACACTAAAGAAAGTCATCAAATCAAGGGAAGAGAGCAGAAGAAGAAGAAAGGAATGAAGAACTACAAAACCATCCAGAAAAAAGTAACAAAATGGCAATAAGTACATACCTATCAATAACTATTTTAAATGTAAATGGACTAAATGCTCCAATCAAAAGACATATGGTGGCTGAATGGATGTAAAACAAGATTGATCTATGTACTACATACAAGAGATGCACTTCAGATCTAAAGGAACTCACAGACTGAGACTGAGGGGATAGAAAAAGATATTCCATGCAAATGGAAATTAAAAGAAAACTGAGTTGGCAATAGTTATATCAGGCAAAATAGACTTTAAAACAAAAACTGTAACAAGGATAAAGGAGATTATATAATGATAAAGGGAACAATCCAACAAGAGGATATGACACTTGTACATATTTATGTGCCCAACCTAGGAGCACCTAAATACATAAAGCAAATATTACCAGAAATGAAAGGAGAAATTGATAGTAACACAATAATAGTAGGGGACTTTACACCCCAGTTACATCAATGGATAGATCCTCAAGACAGAAGATCAATAAGGAAACATTGGCCTTAAATCACACACTAGACCAGATGGACTTAATAGATATATACAGTACATTCCATCCCAAAACTGCAGAATGCACATTCTTTTTGAATGCACATGGAATATTATCCTGGAAAGATCATATATTAGGCCACAAAACAAGTCTCAATAAATTTAAGAAGATTGAAATAATATCAAGCATGTTTTCTGACCACAACACTATGAAAATGGAAATCAACTACAAGAAAAAATGTGAAAAAGACACAAATATGTGAAGATTAAACAAAATACTACTGAACGACTACTAGGTCAATGAGGAAATCAAAGAAAATATCTGGAGACAAATAAAAATGAAAATACAACATACCAAAATCTATAGGAAGAAGCAAAAGTGGTACTGAGGGAAGTTTATGTCAATACAGGCCTACCTTAAGAAACAAGAAAAATCTCAAACAATCTAATATTGCACCTAAAGGAATTAGAAAAAACGAAGAACAAATGAAACCCAATATCAGTTCAAGGAAGGAAATATTATAAATCAGAATGTAAATATATGAAATACACAATGAAAACACAATAGAAAAGATCAATGAAACTAAGAGCAAGTTTTTTGAAAAGATAAACAAGGGACCAGCCTGGTGATGTAGTGGTTAAGTTCGCATGCTCCACTTCGCTGGCCCGGGGTTAGGGGCTTTGGATCCCAGGTGCAGACCTACACACTGTTAATCAAGCCATGCTGTGGCAGCATCCCACATACAAAAAATAATAGAGGAAGATTGGCACAGATGTTAGCTCAGAGACAATCTTCCTCAAGCAAAAAAAAGGAGGAAGATTGGCAACAGATGTTAGCTCAGGTCCCATCTTCCTCACTAAAAAAAAAATGTATGAATAAACAAATAAACAAATTAATTAATTAATTACAAATGAAAAGGTAAACAAAATTGAGAAACATTTAGCTAGACTCACTAAGAAAAAAAGAGAGAAGGCTCAAATAAATAAAATCAGAAATGAAAGAGGAGAAATTTCAACAGACACCACAGAAATACAAAGGATTATAAGATAATATTATGAAAAGCTATACACTAACAAATTGGATAACTTAGAAGAAATGGGTAAATTGTTAGACTTATGCAACCTTCCAAAACTGAACCAAGAAGAAATCGAGAATCTGAATAGACCAATCACAAGTAAAGAGATTGAAACGGTAATCAAAAACCTCCCAAAAAACAAAAGTCCAGGACCAGATGGCTTCACTGGTGAATTCTATCAAACTTTCAAAGAAGATTTAATACCTATCCTTCTCAAACTCTTCCAAAATATTGAAGAGGAGGGGACACTTCTTAAACTCATTTTACAAGGCCAACATTATCATGACGTCAAAACCAGAGAAAGACAACACAAAAAAAGAAAATTACAGGCCAATATCCCTGACAAACATACATACAAAAATTCTCAACAAAATTAGCAAAGCGAATACAACAGTACATTAAAAAGATTATACAGCACAATCAAGTGGAATTTATCCCGGGGATGCAAGGATGGCTCAATATACAGAAATCAATCAATGTGATACACCACATTAAGAAAATGAAGAATGAAAATCACATGATCATCTCAATAGATGCAGAGAAAATATTTGACTAGATTCAACATCCATTTATGATAAAAACTCTGAATAAAATGGCTATAGAAGGAAAGAACCTCAACATAATAAAGGCCATATATGACAAACCCACAGCTATCATCATACTCAACAGTGAAAAACTGAAAGCTATCCCTCTAAGAATAGGAAGAAGACAAAGATGCCCACTCTCACCACTCTTATTCAGCATAGCATTGGAAGTCCTAGCCAGAGAAATTAAGCAAGAAAAAGAAATAAAAGGGATTCAAATTGAAAAGGAAGAAGTAAAACTGTCACTATTTGCAGATGACATGATTTCATATATAGAAAACAATAAATAATCTACAAAAAATTATTAGAAATAAGAAATTAATAAAGTTGGAGGGTACAAAAATCTGTGTATTTCTCTACACTAACAACAAAATAACATAAAGAGAAATTAAGAATACAATCCCATTTACAATTGTAACAAAAATAATAAAATTCATGGGAATAAATTTAACCAAGGAGGTGAAAGACCTGTACTTAAAACTATAAAACATTATTGAAAGAAACTGAAGAAGACACAAAAAAATGGAAAGATATTCTGTGCTTATGGGTTGCAAGAATTAACAGGGGTAAAATGTCCATACCGCCTAAAGCAATCTCTAGATTCAGTACAATCCTTATCAATGTCCCAATGACATTTTTCACAGAAATAGAACAAAGAATCCTAAAATTTATATGGAACGACAAATGACCCCAATAGCCAAACTAATCCTGAGAAAAAGAACAAAGCTGGATGCATCACACTCTCTGATTTCAAAGTTTACTACAAAGCTATAATAATCAAAACAGCATGGTACTGGAAGAAAACCAGACACACAGATCAATGGAACAGAACTGAGAGGCCAGAAATAAAACCACACATCTATGAACAGCTAATCCTCAACAAAGGAGCCAAGAACATACAATGGAGAAAGGAAAGTCTCTTTAATAAATTGTGTTGGGAAAACTGGACAGCCACATGCAAAAGAATGAAAGTAGACCACTATCTTACACCATACACAAAAATTAACTCAAAATGTATTAAAGACTTGAATGTAAGACATAAAATTCCTAGAAGAAAACATAGCAAGCACCCCCTTTGACATTGCTTTTAGCAGTATCTTTTTTGATATGTTTCCCCAGGCAAGGGAAACAAAAGAAAAAATAAACAAATAGGACTACAGCAAACTATAAATCTTCTGCACAGCAAAGGAAACCATCAACAAAATGATGACAACCAACTGATTAGAAGAAGATATTTGCAAATCATACATCCAGTAAAGGGTTAATGTCCAAAATACATAAAGAACTCAGACAAATAAACAACAAAAAACAAACAACCCAATTAATAAATGGGCAGAAAATCTGAACAGATATTTTTTCAAAGAATATATACAGATGACCAACAGGCACATGAAAAGATGTTTAAAATCCCTAATTATTAGGAAATGCAAATCAAACCCACAATGAGATATCACCTCACAACTCTCAGAATGACTATTATTAACAAGACAATAAATAACGAGTGTGGGAGAGGATGTGGAGAAAAGGGAACCCTTGTACACTGCTGGTGGGTATGTAAACTGGTACAGCCGCCATGGAAAATGGTATGGAGATTCCTCAAAAAACTAAAAATAGAAGTACCATATTATCTAGGCATGCCACATTTGGGTATTTATCCAAAGAAAATGAAAACACCAATTTGAAAAGATATATGCACCCCTATATTCATTTTAGCATTATTTACAATATCCAAGACATAGAAACAACTTGTGCCCATTGATGGATGAATGGATAAAGAAGATGTGGTATATATATGAACAATGGTATATTACTCAGCCTTAAAAAAAGATAAAATTTTGCCAGTGTTGACAACATGGACGGACCTTGAGGGTATTATGCTAAGCAAAATAAGGCAGATGAAGAAAGAAAAATACCATATGATTTCACTCATAAGTGGAAGATAGAAAAGATCCACAACAATAAACAGACACATAGATACAGTGAATAGATTAGTGGTTACCAGAGAGGAAGGGGTGTGGGTCGAGGGCAAAAGGGGTACAGGGGGACATTTGTGTGGTGATGGATAGAAACTCGACTCTCGGTGTTGAACAACATGTAGTCTATACAAGAAGTCGAAATACAACGATGTACACCTGAAATTTATATAATATTATAAACCAGTGTTACCTCAATAAAAAATAAAAATAAAAATATTTGGAGGGTCACATAATTATAGTTCCATTTTGCCCGGGAGAAGTTAGTCTTTGTTGTATTAAGAACTTCAACTGCTTGGATGAGGCCCAGCCACATTATGGAGGTCAAACTGCTTTACTCAAAATTCACCAATTTAAATGTTAATCTCATCTAAAAAATGTCTCCACAGAAACATCTGGAGTAATGTTTGACCAACTATCTGGACATCATTGCCCAATCAAATTGCCACCTAAAATTAACCATCACAGTACTTTTCAAGATGTTGATGCACTATCTTCTTGTCTGCATTGTTTACTGTGAGACAACTACTGTTGTCCTTGTATCCTTTGTTCCTCTGTATGTAGCATGTCTTTTTTCTCTAGGTGCATTTAAGATATTTTTTCACTGGCGTTGAACAAAATGATTATGATATGCCTTGGTTTATATTTCATGTCTTTGTGCTTAGGGCTTATTGACTTTCTTGGATCTATTTTTATCAAATTTGGAAAATTTTGGCCATTATTCTTCAAATATTTTTTTTTCCTTTCCCTTCTCTTTTCCTTCTAGGACTCCAATTGCATGCATATTAGGCCTCTTGAAGTTTTCCCTCAGTCTACTGATGCTTTATTCTTTTTAAACAACTTCTTCTCCATGTGTTTTACCTGAGATAGTTTCTAGTGCCATGTCATCAAGTTTACTTGTCTTTTCGTCTGCAATTCCTAGTCTGTTCTTAATCTCATCCAATGTATTTTTTTCATCTTGATCATTGTAGTTTTCATCTCTAGAAGTTTGAATTTTTAAAAATAATCTTCTTTAGCTCCATTTAACTTTTGAACATACAGAATACAGTTAAAATAATTTTAATCTCCTTGTTTGCTAATTCTTCAATCTGTGAAAATTCTGGTCAGTTTCAATTGACTGATTTTTCTTCTTTATAATGGGTCACTTTGCCTTGCTTTTTGTATACTTGGTAATTTTTTACTGAATGGCTGACATTGCAGATTTTATCATTTAGATGCTGGATGCTATAGATGCTATAAATATTCTTCAGCATTGCTCTGTGATGTGGTTAACTTACAGGGAAAGAGTTTGAGCCTTTCTGGTTCTGTTTTTATTATTTGTTAGGTGGCACCAGGGCACCGTTTAGTCTATGGATAATTATTTCCCACTACTGAGACAAGACCCTTCTGAGGACTTTACGCACTAACCCATGATTTTCCAGTCTAGATGGTTGGAAGAGTCACTATTTCTGAGTGAGTGCTGGGTACTCTTCCTTCAGATTTTTCCATATGGTTCTTTTTCCTGCTTTTGGGTACTTTCCTCACATGCAAGCATTGATCAGTAAACTGCTGCATACTTGATTGGAACCCTCTGTTGATCACTGTTATTCTCTCTCTGTGCAGCTAGGTCTCTCTTCTTACTCTGTCCTGCAAACTCTAGTTACCTAGGTTTCCCCTGAATCTCATTTTCATTTCTTCAACTCTGGGAGTCCCTGTGGCACTGTCTGGATTTCCATTACTACATTGAGGCTTGGAAACTCTGTTGGGGAAGTAAGCTGAAACAATAATAGGACTCACTTTGTTTGCTTTGTGATTTTTAAGCTTCACTGTATTTCAGTCCATGATTTGTTTTTTTTAATGATTGTTTCATATAATTTGTCTGTTTTTTAAAAAATTGTTTCAGGAAGAAAAGAACATCTGATCCCTAGTACTCCATTTTAGCCAGAAACGCAAGCCTCATAAGTGAGTTCTTTCTATATATTAGAATTGGCATGTGTTAAAAACCAGCATAGACAGCTGGATCTTCCCACAGCAGCAGCACTAGCAGAGCCCAGGGAGTCAACACATCCTCCCCAATCTTCCCACGGAAGCAGTGTTAGAAGAACAGGAGGAGGGTGCAACCCATGTCTTAGTCAATAGCAGTGAGACAATTTACCTGTGGCAGTGAAAACAGTGGAGCTCAGCCCTTTATCCAACTATTGCCACTGGCAGCAGTAGGCCAATCTGCCCAAAGCAGCAGCAACAGAGCAACCAGGCTGGCCCTTTTGTTAGGACCAAGGGTGCCAATAGATCTGGTGTCCCCAGCCCTCCATTCAGTGTGACAGAGAGCTACCCAGACCCAGCGGCTCTCCTGGCCTACCATGAAGTGGCAAAAGAAGACTGAAGTCAAGTGTACCCTAGATTTCCACACAATGGCAGAAGGCAACCAGGTCCACTGACTCCTGGCCCTCTACCCAGTGGTAGAAGGTGAATCAGGCCAATGGTCTCTTGAACCTCCACCTACTCAGACCCTGCAACTCTTGATCCTTCACTCACTGGAAGAAGGTGGTACAGATAGGTGTTTTCCCCACCTGGAATCACTAAGAGAGATAGAGTGGGGAGCTCACTGGCATTGGGTGAAGGGAAAATAGTCCAAGGGAAGCACTCTATGTCCAAAGGGATTGATGACTTCTATCCCTCACCTAACACCACCAGTGGCCCAGGGAAAAATCTTCCATACCTTAAGTGGCGCTAGCATAAATGCAGCAGGAGATCGAGAAGAACCAGAAGAACGAAGTAGACTAGAATAGCATTGCAAAGGCTTAGAAAACTAAATTGTCATTGTCAGGTGTCACCACCTGAAGCTAAGTGAGATGCATGGAACAGATTCTCACAGCCCTCAGAAGAAATCAACCCTGCTGGTAACTTAATGATGGATTTCTAGCCACAAGAACTATGAGACAATAAATTTATGTTGTTTAAGCCACTCAATTTGTGGTACTTTATTATGGCAGCCCTAGTAAACTAATACATAATTTGAATAAGAAAAGATAATCAACTCATGGTAACAGCAATATAAATCAGATGTTGGAATTATATGACAGGGATTTTTTTTATTTTATCAATTATTTATTGATCAAGAACTGTAGCAAACAATTCATTGTAGTATCTGTTCAGCACCCCTTTATCTAGGAATTGTATCTACTAAACTACTCCCAACCCCAAACCATGTTTTAAATTATCTCTGGCAACAATTGAGCAGTCTGGGCATGGGCATGTAACCCAAAGTGGGACAATAAGCACTTTCCTCTGGGAAATCTGGTACATAAAGGCTCTTGAGCATATCTTCACTGTGTACACATTGTCGTTACAGAGGGATTCTCAAGATCCTGAATTAGTATTTTTAAAAAAGATACTTTTAGTCTTCTGCCATCTTAATAATTTATATTTTCTGTTTTTTGCTTCTTTTCTGTTGCTTTGTTATCTATCTTTTGTTACAAAGTCTGTGCTTTCTTAAAAGAGTAGTACCTGCCACCCGATAAAAGCACTGAGATATTTAATAATAAATCGAAGAGTTTAGTGGAGGAAAAAAAGTCTGTGCTTTTCTTTCTCCCCTCCTCTGGTAATATGCAAAGTATATTGTCTGTTTTCAGTCTAATTAATGGTTTCATTTGTGACTTTAAGTGATATGCTTAAATATATATTTATTGAGAAAACTACTGATTCTTAAAAAGTTTGAGGTAACTATAATTATACAATATTATATATATTATATATACACTATTTCCTCTTACCATCAATTCTCTAATTTTAGTCACAAGTTGCTATTTTTCCATATACTTATGTTAAATTATTATTTTTATATTGCACTTTCCCCTTAACAATTATGCTTACAATGTGTTCTATAACCAGAATGACAATAGTTATTAAGATTTAATTTTACATTAACTACTGTTCACTGCCAGTTCTTTTATACCTTGACATCTCAATTCGTGACTTCTTTGATTCTTTCTTTAGTTGGTGAGGTTACAATTTCAAGTAGGTTATTCAAGAAGCCCATGTGGGTAATAGGCTTCCTGAGTCCTCACATGATTAGTCCCTTCTCATCACTCAGGATGCAAAAAATGTCACCCTTCAGAGAGTCTCACTTTCCTAATCACACTGCGTTTTATATCTTTCAAATAATTGTTACTATCTAAAATTATCTTCTTTATTTTTTTATTTGTATATTTTCTTTTTTATTATTTTTTTGAGGTAACATTGGTTTATAACATTCTATAAATTTCAGGTATACATCATTATATTCTGATTTCTGTGTAGATTACATCATGTTCACCACCCAGACTAATTACCATCCATCACCATACACATGTGAGAGTCACCCCTTTCGCCCTCCTCCCTCCCCCCAGACAAGGATTTTTTATAAACAGATCTATTGAGATATACTTCACATAACATACAATTCACCCATTTAAAGTGTGCAGTTCAGTATTTTTTAGTATATTTCATAGAGTTGTGCAACTATTACCACAATCTAATTTTAGAACATTTCACAACCCTCCTAAAAGAAACTCATATCTATGAGGAGTCAGCCACCATCCCCATTCAACTCCCAGGCCTAAGAAACTATGAATCTACTTTCTGTCTTTATAAATTTGCCTATTATGGACAGTTCGTATAAATGGAATCATATAATATCTCACCCTTTGTAACTGGCTTCTTTCACTTAGCAAAATGTTTACAAGTGTCATCCATATTGTAGTGTATATTAGTATTTCATTCCTTTTATTGGTGAATAGTATTCCATTGTATGGATATACCATATTTTTTGATCCATTCATCAGTTAGTGGACATTTGGATTGTTTCCTTTTTGGCTATTATAAATAAATGCTGCTATGTGTACAAGTTTTTGTATGCATGTATCCTTTCATTTCTTTTGGGTTTATACATAAGAGTGGAGTTAGGGGATCATATGATAACTCTATATTTAACTTTTTGATGAACTTCCAAAATATTTCCTATAGTGGCCACACACATTTGCATTTATGCCAGCAATATATGGGGTTCCAACTGATCTGAACAAGGATTTTAAAGCAGTCATAAAAACATTTCAACAAAAAATTACAAATTCTCTTGAAATAAATGAAAAATTAGAAAATATCATTTAAAAAATAGAAGTTATAAAAAAGGACCAAATGGACATTCTAGAACTGAAGAATAGAATAAACAAAAAGAAATTTTGCTTGTTTGCTTGATAGTAGAGTGGCAATGACAGAAGACGGAATCAGTAAACTTGAAGATGGAACAATAGAATTATTCAATCTGAAAAACAGAGAGAAAATAGACTGAAAACAGTGAACAGGGCCTCAGGGCTCTGTGAGATAATAACAAAAGATCTAAAATTCGTATCATCAAAGTCTTAGATGAAGAGGGGAAAGTGGGTAAGGCTGAAAAAGTATTCAAAAAATAATAGCCTAAAACATGCCAAATATGGCAAAAGATATACACTTATAGAATAAAAAGGCTGAGTGAACCCCAAAAATGGATAAATCAAAAGAGACCCATATAAAGACACATCATAAACTTCTGAAAACTAAATATCAAGAAAAAACATCTTAAAAGTAGGTAGAGATAAATGACGCATTACCTATAGGGAAAAAAAATTGAATAAAAGTTAATTTCTATTGAGGCCAGAAGGAAGTGGAAAATCTTCCAAGTGCTGAAGGAAAATTATTGCCAACCATGAATTCTGTATCTGGCAAAAATATCCTTCAGAAATGAAGGAGAAATAAGGACATTTTCATACAAAGGGAAACAAAGAGCATCTGTTGCTAGCAGACTTCTCCTTAAGCAGTAGCTAAATTATTTTTCCTAAACAGAAAGGAAATAATAACAGAAGAAAACTTAGACATTCAGAAAGGTAAGAAGAACAACAGAAAGCGTAAAAATGCAGTAAATAATAGACTATTCTTCTCATGAATTTCTTAAATTATATTTGAGGTTTGAAGCAAAAATTATAACGTTGTGGGGTGCAAAGTATGTAGAGGAAACATATGAGACAATTACATTTTTTAAATGGGGAGGATAGAAGGACCTAAATGGAAGGAAGGTTTCAATACATCACTCAAAGTGGTAAAATATTGATAATAGTAGGCTGTGATAGCTATGTGTATATATATATTTTAATTCCTAGAAAAACCACTGAAAATTATATGAAGTGATATATACTCAAGAATACTATAAATAAAAAAAGATGGAATCATTTAAATGTTTCAGTTACACACAAGAAGGCAAGAAAATAGACAAAGGGGAATGGGAAAGAAAGGAAAGAAAGAGAAAACAAATAATAAAATAGCAGACCTAACCCAAAATAGTTAAAAATTACATTAAATAGAAATAGTCTAAATAGGCCAATTAAAAGCAGAGATTGGCAGACTGGATAAAAAAATGACTCAACTATATGCTGTCTATAAGAAATTCACTTCCAATATAATAATATAGGCAGATTGAAGTAGACAGATGTAAAAAGATATACCATGCAAAAATTGATCAAAAGTAAGCAGAGTGCCAACATCAATATAAGACAGAGTAGATATCAGAGCAAAGAAAATTCCCAAGGGCAGAGAGGGACATTGCATAATAATAAAAGGCTCAATTAACCAAAAAGACCTAGGAATCCTAAACATCTATGCATCAAACAACAGCAGCAAAATATGTGAAGTAAAAACTGATAGAACTAAAAAGAGAAATTAAAAATTCATAGTTATAATTGAGGACTTAGACACTGCTCTTTCAATAATTGATGGAACAACTAGACAAAATCATCATGGATATAGAAAAACTCAACAATATTATTAGCCAACAGGTTCTAATTGACATTTATAGAGCACTCTAGCCAGCAACAGTGGAATACACATTCTTTTCAAGTGTCCATGGAAAATTTACCAGGACAGACCATAACTCGGGTATAAAACAAACTTAAACAAATTTGAAACAATTAAAATCATACAGTTTTCTCTGATAATGAGGTTAAACAACAAGTCAATAATGCAAAAAAAGGAAAATCTTTCAACACTTGGAAATTTTTTTTTGTTTTGGTGAGGAATATTAGCCCTGAGGTAACATCTGTTGCCAATCCTCCTCTTTTTGCTGAGGAAGATTGGCCCTGGGCTAACATCCGTGCCCATCTTCCTCTACTTTATATGTGGGACGCTTGGCACAGCATGGCTTGATAAGTGGTGCATAGCTCCGCACCTGGGATCCAAACCCACTAACCCCAGGCTGCTGAAGCAGAGCACGAACTTAACCACTATGCCACCAGCTGGCCCCTACACTTGGAATTTTTTTTTTAAATACACACTTTGAAAGAATCTGAGTCAAGCAGGAAGTCTCAAAGAAAATTTATATATATATATACAACTTATCAAAATTTGTGAGATGCAGCTGAAACAGTGCTTAGAGAGAAATTTATAGCACCAAATGCTTACATCAGAAAAAAGGAAATATCTCAAATCAATAATCTAAATTCCTAACTCAAGAAATTGGAAAAAGTAAAATGAGTCTAAAAGTACAAGTTAGCAAATAATAAAAATAGCAGAAATCTGTTAAATTGAAAACAGGAAAACAATAGAGAAAAATCAATGAGATCAAAAGCTAATTCTTTAAAATAAATCAATAAAAATGATAAACATCTGTCAAGATTGACAAAGTTAAGAAGAGAGAAGACACAAACCACCAATATCAGGAATGAAACTGAGGATATCACTACAGATCCTGCAGCCATTAAAAGTATAATAAGGGAAAACTATGAACAACTTTACACTACTAAATTTGACAACTTAGAAAAATGTACCAATTCCTCAAAACCACAAAATACAACACCTCAACCAAGATAAAATAGATAACTGGAATGGTCATAACCATTAAATTAATCAATTTGGTAATTAAAGAGCTCCCCAAAAGAAAACTCCGAGGTCTAGAAGGCTTCACTGGAGAATTTTACCAAACATTCAAAGGAAATTAACACAAATTTCATACAATCTCTACCAGAAAATAGAATAGGCCAGAACAGTTCCCAACTCTTTTTGTGAGGCCTTGACACCAAAACCAGACAAAGACAGTAAAATAAAAGAAAAATATAGATCAATATTTCCCATGGACTTAGATGCAAAAATATTCATCAAAATATTAGCTAATCAAATTCAGCAAAGTCTAAAAAGAATTATACACCATGAGCAAGTGGGATTTTTCCAAGTATGTAAGGCTGGCTCAACATTTAAAAATCAATGTAATACACCTCATCGATAGGCTAAGGAAGAAAAATCATATGATCACAATTGATGCAGGAAAAGTATTTGACAAAATCCAACACCCATTCATGATATAAGAAAACTAGATATACAGAGGAATTCCCTCAACTTCCTAAAAAGCAACTAGAAAAGGTCTATAGTTAACATCATACTAAATGGTGAAAGTCTGAGTATTTTCCCCTAGGACTGGGAACAAGGAAAGGATGTTCACTCTCACCACTCTTATTCAACATAATACTGAAAATTCTAGTGAGTACAAAAAGACAAGTAAAAGAAACGATAGGAATACACATTGGAAATGAAGAAATAAAACTCTTTATTTGCAAATGACGTGATTTCCTACATAGAAAATCTCAAAGAATCTACAAAAATAATTTCCTGAAACTAATTATTGAGTTCAGCAATGTCACAGCTTATAAGATAAACATTAAAAAAATCTATTGCATTTCTATGTACTAAGAATAAACATGTGGATATTGAAATTAAAAATACAATAGCACTTACAATCACTACCAAAATAACCCACTAAATACTTAGGTGTGAATCTAACCATCCCAAAGTACAGGACTTTGTTGCTGAAAATTACACAATGCTGATGAAAGAATTGAAAGAAAACAAATAAACGTAGTGACATACCATGTTATGGATTGGAAGACACCTCATAGCAAAGATGTCAAATCTGCTCAAATT